>NC_047516.1:13445090-13570090 GCF_902827115.2 Pseudochaenichthys georgianus | reverse complement strand
CGAGTTTCAAAGTTGTTCTCAATGAAGTCATCATACCCTGCCACAGAGGCTTTAAGCACCTCGCGTCACAGAAATGAAATCATACTCGGTAGCATTTATCACAACGTAACTAAGTTGATCACAGGAAGTCCTCGGATCAGCGTCAATGCACAAAGTCATCAGTTCGGTTGACTGGTAGCTGTGTGCAGTATATTAGAGACATCCATTCACATTAGCACTCCACCCACTCACACCACATCACTCACACCCTCTCTGGGCTACTTCATATGGATAATGGATTCCTGTCTTACCGTAAGCATTAGGTTATGTGTGTGTGTGTGTGTGTGTGTGTGTGTGTGTGTGTGTGTGTGTGTGTGTGTGTGTGTGTGTGTGTGTGTGTGTGTGTGTGTGTGTGTGTGTGTGTGTGTGTGTGTGTGTGTGTGTGTGTGTGTGTGTGTGTGTGTGTGTGTGTGTGTGTGTGTGTGTGTGTGTGTGTGTGTGTGTGTGTGTGTGTGTGTGTGTGTGTGTGTGTGTGTGTGTGTGTGTGTGTGTGTGTGTGTGTGTGTGTGTGTGTGTGTGTGTGTGTGATATAGCAGGTTGTTCCCAAATGTCCTGCCTCATTTTCTGGTTGTTTAGATTGCTTTGTAAAGTGTTTTGATTTAATTTTCTGGATGTCCCTATGACTCCTCCTGTGGTCATGCAGTGTCTGACTCGCATGAACACACACATGAATTCATGCATGCACAGATGCTGCTACCATGAACTACACATTTAATAACTAGAAACAGACAGGCCTGAAACATGACTGACACAATCTCCAGTCAGTTATTTATTTTACATAAGGAAACACGAGTGACAATTTCTTCTTGTGATTGAAGGTTACAGTAGGAGGCATTTCTATCCGTGTTAGGCAGAATGGGAGGAATAGCCACAAACTGAAACAAAAAACCAATACATACATTCAAAAGTCATGCTTTCAGAGCAGAGACGAAACATTTCTACAGCAAACCAACAAATAATTGACAAAGAAATCTAAAGCAAAAACTGAAATGACCAGATATAAAAAGATAACATTGTGTCAGGGCCGTTGCTTTGAGCGAGCCATGACAGTTTCGAGTTAAGATTTGTCTGCATTTATTTCTATTAAGTCAATATCCTTCTCAAAGGTAATGGGGTCCAACAAAGGTTCCAACTCTTTGGGTACCGATTTAGATCTGTATTTGCAATTTGTACACATTGTCTGACTTGTGATGTAAAGTTTAAAAAAAAGGTTTAAAATCAAGCCAACATCGACATATCTCTCTTGTATACCATAATGCAACTTGATTGGTCTAATGTCGGAAATTCTGGGTTGGTATGCTTGATGCGGCTAATGTAACCCAATTTGGAAGAAGGTTAAATAATCTCCCCTTCAGTTACCTAGTTTTTTTATCCAGCAAAAGCACACACTCACTTTCTAGGAATATTAAACAGTTACTTCAGAGTCTATAAAAGCAAGATAAGGCTTGATGATGTACATTATCGTGTGTTGCAGTGCTTTGAAATCCAACACTCGACTCAAAATCAATTCCTATACCAGAGGCATCTATTGTGGGGCGGCCGTACACCGTGACACACACATATAATTGAGTGTACTTCACAGGATGCCGGGGCTTACCCTTCAGGAAAGGCTGAAGAGCTCAGATATCTGTAAGTAGCTTGGTAGAGCTCCTGCTCCTTCGCATTAAAAGTAACCAGTGGTTGAGCGCCTGATTTGGATGCCAGTAAGATGCCTCACTGTGAAGATATTCTGGGCACATCCAACTGATAGGACACCGCGTGGAAGACCTGGAACATGTTAGAGGGATTATGTATGTATGTATGTACTATCCTACAGGGAATCTTGCAGAAATTGCTTTCTGTAGCATAAATAGTTTCCCCCTGTGTTTTCATGTAGGTAGGTTGCATTGTGTTGGACAATAGAGGCTCATGGATCACATTAGTGTCACCAGACTAAATTCCTTTTCCTATCTTCCAAAGTAACAGTTTAATAGGAGAAATCAAAGATGATGAAGTCGTTTTGGTGTGGAAGGTGCCTTAGGGTGCAAATGAGCTAAAATACAATAACATAAGCTTTTACAGTCGCCACAGGGGCTGGAGACTTTACACAGCGGTGCCTCCTAATTAAGTATAGAATAAACCTAACTAAGGCACCCAGCCTCAATTACAAATGTCTCAGAGTCCAGCTCATCCCTCTGCTGCCGACCTTTAGAGGTTTATTTTACGGTCATGTGGACGACCCAAATGTACGGTCGGTTAGGCAGAGTATTTATGTTACATATATGAGCAGCAAGCAGCCTTGAGGTACATCTCATGTGCTGAGAGCAGGGGCGGACTGGGACTACAAATCAGCTCGGGACTCTCGACCGGCCCACTTCGGTACCGCCGGCCCACCTCGGTACCGCAAGTAATTACCGCTAGTAAATTGTCAAGTAACGGCCCATCGGGATTCATCCAATATTGTAGATTGAGAGAGGAGCAGAAAACAGAATGCTACGAAATGAAAAGGACCAGCTGCACTGTTGTTTTCGCTGCTGTTGATTTGACTCCTCAGGCGCTTGAAGCGAGAATGAGATAGAGACACAAACCAAATAAAGAGAAACAGGATGATAAAGACATTGAAAGAAATGGTTACAACGGTTTCAGAAAATGAGGGCCACATCACGGCAATCTCAATCGTTTGCAGGAAAAAAAAGCAGAGAAGTCTCAGATACAGAAAGAAGGGCAGAGGAAAGACACGAAGGTCTGGAGCATTCAAAGGAGCACTGACCAAGCAGTCCACTCTCGCTGCCAGAGGGAGACGGACAGGGGGGAAAGGAAGGTATAGGAGAGAGGGCTAGAGAGTAAAAGAGTTCAGAGCAGTAAGAGCTGCGAAACACAACAACAGCCAAACACCATATACCACTTTGTGCACTCCTGGAGAAGTATTTGAGATCAGCCAGAGGAGGTTCACAGAAGACAGCCTGAGCTCTCTGCATCATCTCTGCTTTAAATGCTCCAGGGAAACTCCCAACAAAAAGTGATCTGCAAAACTGGCAGATAGTCAAATGCTCAAAGCAACATCGGATCCAGAACAAGGTTGGAACCAAGAAAAAAAAAGTGTTGGCATAGAGTCTCAACGCCCACTATAGATTTCAGTCCAAAACATATTTCTAGGTTGCCGGTGAGAGAAATCGAGGCATATATTTGTATTTCTTCTGCAAACCTGTGGATTTGTTCACATTATCTTTCCAGCTGGGAAACTGATAACTATGCAACACTGACAGGCATAAGATCAACTGACATCACCACAGATTCAGCTGGGCCATACTAATACTCCCGTGCATGTGCATGTGTGTGAGAAATGTATCCTTCCTTCCTAAATAGTTTCCTGTTCTCCACTCTGCTCTTTTACATTTCTTCTCTCACATAGCTCATACTGTAATGTGCCATTTGGTGTCAAATAATGGATTAGATGCTGGACACTTTCCTACCCAATACCCAGAAGGCCCATGTGGTGTCTCTAACAGCACAGCATTGTGATACTGATGAAGTGTTACAGCAGACACACAAACCACCTGATCAGTACAATGTGCCGGGAATCACAAACCAAACACGGCAAAGCCATCTAATGCCCTTGAGGAGTTATGGTATTAACACATGAGGATTTTTGAAGTAATCTTCAAACCACGCAGCCTGAATATTTATTCATAACTTTCCGTTTTGGCTCATTGGTTGACTCACTGAATATGCATATTTTCTTTGACTTTGTCTGTACTTGAGCTTATTTTTGGTTTGCTTGCCTGCACAATATAGAAAATCTCTCCGACTGTATGTAAAAAAATAAAACAAGGCATAGCTAATTGTGTATTAATGAGGGTCCTTTAAAGTGTATGGACATTCCTGGAAGAGAAGTGAAGCTGAGTGATCTAGAGGAGTAGGGAAGAGAAGGAGTGATGACTAAAGGTGGAAGGCAAAGTGACATTTGTTTTCAGGTGTTGCATGCAAACAGGAGAGTGAGATCTGGAAAGGTCACTGTCCTCTAGTGTACCTCACATACAATTAGGAAAATGCACATACAACACACACAAGTGTGCTTGAAAGACAGAATCTCAATGATTGCACCTAAATGTCAGCCAGTAAGGGCTTTAATTGGCTAAATGAGTTTCTGAGGTGATGGATGTTGATAATTGTCTTGCTCCATTTGCTTGTTTCTCGTCCCAGCACACACGGGCATGTACTGTACAAATGAGGCGTGCCGCACTCCAGAGATCCAATCTCGACTCTCAGGGGCAAACTTTAGAAAGAATGAATTGTGGCCGTCGATAGCAACGAGAATGTGTGCATCACTGGCAACTGCTGTATCAAGACAAATGGAAATAAAAAGGTGGAGCTACAGTTCATGACTAATCATGTACAGAAGCATTTCTCAAAACTTCAGGCAAGAGATTCAAGGTGACGGGAACAACCCTTTGTGGGATTACATCTGTCAGTCCTATACAATCAGCTTTAGTGATCACCTTTCTCCATACAAGCAAAGATGCTGATAGTGTAACAGTAGCTGTGACTATATGCTGTGATCTTTGTGATTAGGATTGTTTCTCTAATGACGCTCATTTGCATAGAAAGTGGCCAATTGTGCGCCAAATGAATGCATATCACCTAATTTAAACATTGCAATTAGCACAGCAGCCTGGAGGGGCTTTTTCGCTTGGCAGCACAGTTAGGGTGCATTTAGGGGATTTTCTTGTTGTCTTATGTGTGCAGATTAAGCGGCAACAAAATCATTGCAATTATTGTTTTTGTCTGGAGCTTTAATGCAGACAGAAGATGGACAACTGCTGGTTTGTGTTGGCAAATTGGTTGTGATGAAATAGTGACACACAGTGCTAACTAATCCCTCTAAGCTTTGACCAGGTTGATCGGAATGTTGAACAATATTTATCTAGACAAGACTGCTGTCTTATCTTATCTGCATAATGTGTGTGAGTGTGTGTGTTTCGGTATACGTCCTGTTGTGTGTTTAGGCCCTGATGCGTCTGATGTTGTCCTGCAAAACTAATGAACTAACAGACCTCCTGTCTGCAGACCATAATCACATGTGTTTACAGCCAGCAAATCATTATCTGCACACTGCTAATACAGGCGTCTGTAGTTAGGAGACCGTAACATAGGTAGAGTGTGTACAGAGGACCCCAGGCGGCAACCCATTACCTTTGCAAACAAACAGTCGGGCCCTCTGTGTGGCTGCCTTAGACTGTGCAGTCCTCTGTGAACAGCACTCAATTATTCATTACAACATGAATAGTAAACAGAGTGTTCGCTAGATGGGACGATAGTGCAACTCTAATTTTATATAAATCAAAGCTATGAGAGAAAACACAAAGTCATTAAACAAAAACTCTTCAGACACAAACCAACGTGATGCTGGTGTCTCCTCATTTATTAGTTATATTTCAGCCTCATTTCGTATGCAACGGGGACTTCAGTGTTTCTTACACTACGTGTGTAATGATTTCTTTCCATCGACCTGTTTAACCAATTGTACCTACTGTGCATTTGACACAACTCTTTTCATTGTAAAGTATATTATGCAGTGTCACCATGTCTGAATAATAATGATGAAGAGAGGGTGGAGCAAACTTTCAATCCATAATTATCTGTTAAAATTCTAATTTGGAAATCACAGCAGGCCATGCCATGTTCAAAAGTGGGGGGGATTCCTAGAATGCATTATTCATCTGACTCGTTGCATGCCCTGTAGCCTATTTGTAAATTATAATATTGTTTTATTTGCTTACGCCAAATGAAGAAAATTGGTGAGCCATGCTGAATGGACAATCCTGTCACCTGTCACCATCTCAGAATTATAGTGATGGTGGAAAATATTGGATACATGTGAGGTTATTTCTTACTTTGTGAAATGCAACTGTCTCACATTGCGTGGTGTATAAACCCAGAGTGTGCCTGCATGGCTTGCGGATGCCTACAGTATATGTATAATGTATGTGTGTGTTTTAATGGACAGGCACAGCCACTTAGGAATGAAATGGTGATGACAGTATGCTCTAGCAAGCAGTCGAGTACTCTGAAATGACACCAAGGGGTTACTAATGAGACAAAGTATTGGAGTTTTGAATAATCCTCTCCAGTAGAATAACTTTAGCATGGTATCGTGCTAAAGACTTTAACTGTTTTAAACACGTATTACAATCCTATTGGATTGTTCAAATGTGTTTCAAAGCATCTTCACTGTTCTGTGTAGGAAAACTTTTCATAACCAATTATCAATCTTAGCTCTCAATCATTGGACACATGTTTCCATACCGACAACTACTTATCCTTTCTATTTCATTAAAACAATTTTAAAAAGTTTATAATTCTAGAGTGTTATCTCTTTTCATGGCCTTATTTGGTAGTCATCATTTGTCAATAATGAAAATGAATACATGTAAACCACCCTCCCTTCTTTACTACAAAGGACAATAGAATAACTGTGATATTGTATTTTGATGAAACATGAAAATACATTAGGCTCCTATCACAAGTTGCCGCTGGTGGTTTCAGTCATTTCCTCCGGAGATAATTTCCTCTGGATTTTCTTATATTAGTGCCTCAAGCTTTCTTAATGGACATTACGACTTCATAGCCACGAAATGCCACTGACATTCTGCCCTTGGATGCTATAGAGCACTTTGGGATGAAATAACAGCAGTATGACCATATGATCCATCAAGCTGTAGACCACTGCTGTGTGACTGACAATATGTGATTCTAATGAGGCACAGAGGAATACAGAACGATCCAAAACACCATCAAAGACTGAAGTTTTGTCATGAAGTTTAAGTGCTAATAGTCTGAATATTGACCGACTGTTTCATCAGTCACACTATAGCTCCAGACTAAAGATGATGGGTGAAGGGTCTGGTAGAGATAAATGAGAAACTGAGCTAACTGAGGAGACACAAAGAAAAAGGAAAAACCAGTTGAGCAAAGACCACTCCAAAGCATCCTTATAGAAAAGATCACTGCAAAAACACTTTTCATGGCCTGTCTTGATATTTCAAAACAACACTGCATTCAACTTCTGTATATGGTAAATGGTAAATGGACTGTACTTATATAGCGCTTTATCCAGTCTTTAAGACCCCTCAAAGCACTTTACATACTACATGTCGTTCACCCATTCATACAGAGCAGTGTATGTTACTCTAGGACCTAACATGCATACATATTCACACACCATTGGCCATGCCATCAGGAGCAACTCAGGGTTAAGTATCTTGCCCAAGGATACATCGACATGTTGACTGCATGGGCTGGGATCGAACCCACAACCTTCTGGTTGAAAGACGACCGCACTCCCTCACAGCCACAGTCGCCCTTATATATGTTATATTTACATTTTATATATTTATTGTTGTTATATATGAAAGTACAATGTGCACATTTTTACTTCAACTTGTTGTTTATATAACGTTTTTTATTTTATGAACATTTGTTTTAGTTGAGTAACTGTTACAAAATGCTTCCCCGTATAAAAAAAGCATTCTGAAATCTAATCAGCTATCCACACTATACCACATCAGAACATTATTCCGGAAATGCCTCCAACAGGATGTACTTCCTATTTGGCATCGGATCCTCTATTTGGGAAACATGACCAAATGGCAGCAGGCATTTATCTGAGCTGTGACATGCATTAGGCGAAGCAATTACTGATGCAATGGGAATCCCGTGGATCTTCAACATGGTTTTTCCAGCCAATCTGGGTTTGCACGTAGCGGGGCTTTTAACGCATTGATGCATTGCAGCTGCCAGACAGTGGGCCGTGCGCGTGAAGAGGCTCTCCACCTGCAGCTTCTGTCAATATGGCGACGCTCCACACCTCTTAGCGCCACAGAGCACTTTACCAACACAACAGAGGAAGAGCATCAGCATTACATAAACTGTGCCCACCACAGCAGAGAGAATAGAGTGTCAAGAGTCACAGAGGAGGAGAAAAAGGGCTGATAGACGGCAAGGAGAGATGGGAGTCACAGAGGGCTTATGGGAGCATGTTGTTGACGCTCTGTTGTTCACTCTTTTCTCCCTCTCTCCCTCTCTCTCTCTCTTTCTCTCTTAGAGCTCTGTAGTTTCCCACATCCTCCAGAGGCCGAGGATGATGGGAGTCTACGCTACGTAGATACACTAAGCTTCCAGGGGATAAGGTCAACGGGAGGCTAGAAAAACAAGAAAGTATATCTTCCTTCCACTGAACAGTGCCAAATCAGACATCATCATCATCATCATCATCGGCCCCCCTCACAAAGCCCTCAACAATCAGGCCCCCCCCCTACCTCACAGACCTGCTGCACCACCACGCCCCTTCCCGCTGTCTCCGCTCATCACATCACTCACCGGACCAGGGGGGACAGAGCCTTCTCTGTCGCTGCCCCCTCCCTCTGGAACTCACTCCCACAACCCATCAGAGACTGCACTGACCTCACCACCTTCAAAGAACTTACAAAAACTCACCTCTTCAATCTGGCTTTGAATGTGTGATTGTTTTTGTATGATTTGACTTTAAATATATATTTGTATTTGTTGTTCTTTTCTTTTCACTATATCTGTAAAGCGTCTTTGAGCACCTGTAAATGCGCTAACAAAATAAATCTATTATTATTATTATACGACCTATTAAACCTTTATCGGTTATATATCTATATTGTACAACCTCTTGCTTTCATACAACCTTACCTGCACCCCCCACTGTGAGCTCTATTGCTAAATCAAAAAAGAGCAATATAAATGCAAACATCAATAGTTTCAGAATAGGGTTACTCTTTTCTTTAAAAAGATTATTTCCATCAAACTCACTTTCTTTAACATTTACTGTACTTATATCATCTTGGAACAGTTTAACATATCTTCTATCATCTTGCAAAGGTGAGTACACTTTTTAAATTTGAAAAGCTACATTCAGGGTTGAACCTATAGTTGCGTGCTGCTTAAAAAAAAGGTGTCCTTTTTGAAAAACATTATTCAACAGTTGCAAGATTTTCATTTATTTACAACATTGTATTCGTGTCCTTGCCTAGAACTTGTACAACATGTAGAAGCTTTGATTCTTACTAGGAACAAAAGGCAAGTTCACAGCGACAACCACACAGACTGCATACCAAGCCATTACCCAGGTTGCTTGCCGGCTCGTCACACACATAAAAGGCCAAATATCTGGCCATGGATGAACAAAGAGCAGCTGACTGTAGTAGTAGGGAAGTAAACACAACATCTTACAATTTGATTCAATCCCACATTTTTGGCTGACAAATGTATTTGTTATTAAAGAATGGGTCCACGTGTTGGGTTGTATTCCTTCAGGAAGGTCTTGTGGCAAATTATTTGAGGAAAGATTGAATATGTTTAGTGAGTTCATATTTGATATGGCAACTGATTGAAATAATGTTATTACAAAAATGCAAACATTTATTCATTCTACATAAATAATAACTTACTTTTTCTTAAACATTTTAGTAGATTTTGTTCGTATTTCTAGATATTAAATGTGAAAAGTAAAGTTTGTTGTCACACAATAGTGTTTGACACAACTTGGACTTGGTGTGTAGGATTACTATATTGTTTTAGAAATGTGAAACATGTATTGATTAATAGGCCTATAAGAATCTCAATAATCAACTTGTCTAATGTCCTAGTGATCTACCACTATAGTAGTTACAGTCCTGGTATGATCGTAACACCATTTGTTAGCCTCAACAGTAGTCATAGTAACAGAGAAACAGCATTTTACTCTTCTTTCAACCATCAGCAGTGGTCTCCACCTGCTCCTCTCTGCTTCCTCTTTGTCTCAGGCTGAATAATGCCGAGTTGAGGTGTGTGGTGGTGGTCTTCCCTGTGGGGCCGGGGTAGCAGCTGTCCCTATCAAGGCTCTCCTTAGAGCTGTCATGGCCTGTCTGCTCCTCGGCTAATCACTTCCTACAGGCCTGCAGCATGGGACCGCCGCTGCTAATGCCGTCACCGACTGGGCCCGGAGACGCTCGCAGGATGAGCGGGATGAAGCTTCATATGGGGATGAGTGTGTGTGCAAGATGGTGTGTGTGGGGTTGGTTGGTGTGCAGGTGTGTTTTGCCAGCGGCTCAACGGGTGTGCAAATGTGCCTCTAGTAGTGCAGCATGGGTCACGCATTAACACACATTCACACACACCATTACCATGGCCCCCTTTTTCCCACCTGCCAAAACACATTTGCGACACAAGGAGCTGTCCAACTGTGTGGAACAAGCAAATGGCACAGTGTGTCACATGCTCATATGACAATGGCTATTTGCAATGACACACACTTCACTCTGGCATGTTCAGCTGAGGTAGAAAAAAAGCCTGGGGAAGTACATCCAGAGCCAAAAAATGCAATTTCCATCCCCTTAGCAAACTTTCAAAAGGCTTCCCATTTGTTGTCACTATGACGATGTCCTGTTAGATGGTTCTGTTGGCTCAGTCAAGCCCTGCGGTGAATTTCACAACCAACTGTCAACAGTGATGATTAATTATCAGTCACTCCAGCCATGCAACAAATTGGTAAATACATTTGCCTTCTGGGGTTGCAGAGGGATTTGAATAGCTACAAACAGAAAAAGAGATTGATATCCAATCAGACGGGTGTAGAATCGAGAGCAATAGATAACAAACAAACAGAGGATTTAAAGAGTTCAGGCTTAACATGAAACCTGTTATTGGAAGCTGGTCAAATTGGAAACGGAAAGTGCATTACTGTTGATGGGCCCTCAAACACTTTACCCTAAATATATATGGTTTCATTAAAGAGGCCACGTGAAAAAAATGGATATGTCTCAAATATAGAATAATACCATCCCTGAAACAAAGAAGTTTCATGAATGTGTAAGACTGCTCCAAAATGTAGCTTTCTCTTTAACATTGACCTCCATATCTGACTCAACCGAGTCTGCTCAGTTGATCTCTACACACAGCAAAGTTTGGTTTTATAAGCTAACTCCAAAAGGCTACTTTAACATAGCAGGGTTGGGATCATAGCAAATGTGTAATTCCTTTCAGCCAAAACCAAATTATTGAGATTGACTTCTGACGTAAGGCCTGGGTCGCAACCGACGAGGTCCAGTCAGGGCAAGATGGACAAATAATTGATCCAAGAACTATTTTTTGTGAGTAGGGCATTGTCAAGTTTGAACAGGAAACCCCTTCCCTATAGCATCGATGTTGTCTGGCCAAGAGCTTAGGACATTCAATGGAAAATCATAAAATAAGTCAAACTCTTTGCATGTATAATAAGGAGAGACACATTGCAGACAAAATGGCTCAAATGTAAAAAGAGACAGCCTAAATGAAGTCAAATAAACAATCATGGAGATGGACAGGCAGACAGGCTGAGATATGACTAAGAATGCAGACAGGAGGCGTGACGGAGCAGTGAGGCATGTCAAGGCAACTGGTGCCGCCGTGCTGCTCCTTGCCCCTGCGGCGCATGAAGCAAAATAAAGCTGGGAGGGGGGAGGGTGAGAAGGGAGACGAGGGAACGCTGGGTATGATTGACTAGAGCAAACTAAGAAGACATGAAAGGAGAAGAGAAAAGACAACGAGGAAGAGGGTGGATGGGGAGAAGAGAAAAACAACCCCGCCAAAAATGTGACAGGCAGATAAACAAAAGACTGGCAGTGACTTCATATAATCCACTGGGTGGCTGCTGCATGTAGTAACTAACTCCCTGCACGATTGTGTGTGTGTGTGTGTGTGTGTGTGTGTGTGTGTGTGTGTGTGTGTGTGTGTGTGTGTGTGTGTGTGTGTGTGTGTGTGTGTGTGTGTGTGTGTGTGTGTGTGTGTGTGTGTGTGTGTGTGTGTGTGTGTGTGTGTGTGTGTGTGTGTGTGTGTGTGTGTGTGTGTGTGTGTGTGTGTGTGTGTGTGTGTGTGTGAGCATACTCATTCTGTGTAGATGTGTGCCTCTGAGTGTGTGTGTGAGTGTGATTGTTTCTAGTGAGTTTGAGTGCGAGCTCTCACATATGCGTGAGTATGCGTAGGCTTTTGTGCGACTGGTGTGTTGAGATGTAAGCCCAACCCATCTGCCACGGTGCCCTTGCCTTTGAGTGCGTGCCCTCTAACAAGCTGAACATTGGTTAACAAAACTAAGAAGGCGTTGTTGTTTGATAGTAAGTAAGAAGGCAGACACACATATATTGAGGAAGGCGTGCATGCATGCGTGTGTGTGTGTGTGTGTGTGTGTGTGTGTGTGTGTGTGTGTGTGTGTGTGTGGTGTGTGTGTGTGTGTGTGTGTGTGTGTGTGTGTGTGTGTGTGTGTGTGTGTGTGTGTGTGTGTGTGTGTGTGTGTGCATGCGTGTGTGTGTGTGTCTGTGTGCGTGTGTGTGTGTTAGTGTGTGTTAGTGTGTGTCAGTAGCCCCTACCTCCACTGGCGTTGGCTAGTTAGCACTATATCTGGGGTTATAAAAGCCAAAAGCTTTCCAGTCATTGTAGCCGCTTCATTCAAGTCGTTAAAGCAAAGCTCTTTTCCCCTGGAGCTTGACCAGCAAATCCTGTCATCAATTTTTTTTAAACTCCTTTTAGCTCTATGACCATTTGACTTGTGTGATTTATGTGGCTGGTAGTGGTGTTCCCTAAGTGGTGGTGACCGTATGGTTCAGTGATTTCCAACCAATCCCCAGCCTTCCAAGGATGATTAATAAATAAAACATTTTTCAGAGACACATTTGACTGATGTGATAAAACACAACTGATCAAGACAAACTACAAACTGTTCTTTAAAAGATGTTGGCAAAACATCTGGATGCAGGTACTGAAATAAAAAGCCAGTGAGTAAAAGAACTGGCTGGGTAAGATGTCCCTTTCATTGATCTGAAATAGTTTTCCTATAAATATGAAGCATTGTTCACCACATCAACTTCCAAAAGTTACGAAGTTATCTGATAAGATTTGAGTTTGAATAAAAGGGTTTAGGATAACAAGGTTAGTTACAATGACTACATACAGAATTCAAATGAAGCCCTCACCTGATAAGCGTTAGGTGTCATTTTTCAAAATGTTATATTTTCTTAAAGGCAATTAACCATATTTCTTAAAACCACTGGGCAAGAAACCTTTGCTTTATGCTATTAGCAAATATCATGGTCGCCGCCTTGACACATTGATATCAGTGCTGGCCGCCTTTCCAATATTATTTGCAGCAATATTCAGCGTTTTCTGCACTACTGCAATGTATATCATTGACTGTATGTAACAAGACTTGATTTACAGTTGAGGGATACAAATATTTCTTGAACGTAAACAGTTGTGTATTTATTTTTTG
This sequence comes from Pseudochaenichthys georgianus, assembly GCF_902827115.2. Lineage (NCBI taxonomy): Eukaryota > Metazoa > Chordata > Actinopteri > Perciformes > Channichthyidae > Pseudochaenichthys > Pseudochaenichthys georgianus. Next base: position 13,556,766 of record NC_047516.1, on the reverse strand, counting down.
TTGTTTTTCACAATATGTATGACATCTCCAAATGACCACTACATTCAGTGTTTATGCAAGGAAAAGTTCATCTGATAACATCCTTACAGTACCTATAAGCACACTTACAGTTCCACTCTCAATCTTCTTTATGGTGGCTATCATAGAGTTCCTGATAGATAACATATGGTCAGATCACAGAATATAAATGTTTTAGTTGCATCATAAAATCTTATTGGGAGCTCATTTAAAAGTCACCATTGCGAGGCTTCTACCAGCTAAGGTAAGATGGAGAAATGGAAGAAATAGAAAAGCCAGAAGGAAATTCAAGTAGTTGAAAGGATGGGACGGATGAAAGCGGAAGTGTAGTAGAAAATTGCACCTTGATGAAAATTGGAAAGCATTGACAAATCATTGCCTCGAAGATTGCGGTAGCTCAGATGGGAGTGAAACTGAATCTGGTTCAATCTTGTGAAATGTAAAATAGCCTGCAAGAGCGTACCGAATGCTGCAACATGCTGCAATAGGTTTAAGCTCACTGCGCTGGAAGTAGCCTGTCAGTTATGGGTTTGCTACTGATGGTTGTATTGCTTCCAGTGAGAAATAAAAACACCTTGACTTAACTCCAATAGCAAGAGCCCTTACTGTCTTTTTCCATAAGGGCCAGACAAAACTTCAGACAATGACGAAGCGTGTAAGTTTGACTCTTTTTTTATTTTGGCCCCCCCCAACTGCCTAAATTAAGTAATATAGGTCATGGAAACAGGTGAAGGCTGCTCTCATCACAATGTGCAGTACACCCACATCATCCAGAAAAGGGGTTGTCCTTGGCTAGGACCGCCCATCCTCCTCCCCAAAAACCACATGTCTCTCCCACAAAGGACAAGCAAAACAAGTGTGCCTCCTAACGGTCAGTCCAACGTCCATGTGAGAGTTGACCTGCTGTTATAAAATCAAAGGTATCACTTACGGTAGAAGACGTATTCTGTGTAGCTGGACCAGATCTTGTCCTCTGTGAGCTGGTTGACAAACGAGGCTGTGACTGACGAGTTGCAGGCCACCATTTGGAAACCACACTCCGACAGCATGTCAAAAGACCTCTCCAGGTGCTTGAACTTGAGGTAAAACCGGGAGGTGTACCGTTCCGGGGTCCTGTCCGGGTCCCGGCTCTCGTTCAGGGTCTCCCCGAAAACTTCTTTGGCGAGGGCCACCCTTCCACATATCAGTATCCGAGGCACCCTCCGGAACTTGGCGTCAGTTTGAGTCTCCCGGCCCATGGTGCACGACCCCCGGTAACCCACCGTGATGAAACCGTTCTTTCTGTCCGCGGGGACCAGAGACGGCGGCGGGCACTGCCGGTGGTCGCTGCCCTGGGACCCGTCTTCATTGTCGCTGTGGCAGAAGTCGTCCAGGCTTTGTTTTATATCTTCAGGGGTCAGGAGCTTCACTAAGTCGGGCAGCTGGAAGTACTCCGCTTCTTTCCTGAGCCTCCCTTTCTCCGGGAAATGGTCCGGGAGGACGACTTGCTTATCACGGAGGTAGTCCAACACATAGCGGAATAAAAACCCGTCTCTGTCGATGAAATACCGGCCTTTAGGATCTCTCGCCAAGTCGTTACTTGCATCTTTTTTGGAGGAGAAAAGCTTACCAAGTAAAGAATTTGGGTTGCCCACCAAAGTTGAGTGACGCGTGTAATAAACCTGCCCCCCTACGTTTAATTCAACAACATCTGGGAAACTGTTCTGAACTGAAGCGGGCTCTTTGGAGTTAGTCCTACAGTTTACACTCAGCGCCATTGTTTCCGTCATGAACAGAGCAGGCTACACCTATTTCTACAGCAAAGAAGCGACTGGTCGAGATTTTAAAAGTTGCCAAACGATGTCCTCGGTTATTCTGCGTGTATGCAGGCCCTCCAACTTCATCCCACTACAAACCGAATAAGCATTTTTCATCGATCCATGGCCATGATCACCTACCAGTCTTTAGCAGTTTTCGAAAATGGGGGGAAGATTGCAGTCCGGGGCGTTCCTCTGTGAATGTTAAATGAAAAGGCTGAGATGGGTGGCTTGGAGGAGGGAGGATTCAGTGCAGCGAGAGAGGAGAAATGTATCTGGGCACATCAAAGCCTCAAACCAGTGGCTAATGTTAGCCGAAGCGAGCTGTAAGAAGCTTGCCTTTTTGATAGTAATAGTATTTTCCAACAATCCTTTTGCACACACACAACCAGAAAAAAAGCAAAATAGAACCGGAAAAACGCGAGAAAAAGTCCAACAACTTATTTTAGGATATAGTCCAAACAGTAGTTTGTGGTGTCACTTTCTCCTTAACTTCCCCTGAACACCAGCAGTTTTCTCCGGGCTGTGGGAGGAAGCAGGATGCCTTTCAGTGGCGAGAAACTTCGCAGAGATTGCCTTCAACCCTCTGGAGTCCTGTTATCGTTTTCTCTGTAGCCTGTCACTGGAAATATGTCGCCCGATCCAAAGTCACCCCCTCAGAAGTCTTATTTCTTAGAGGTGTAACAAAAAAATCTAGATTGTTCCTCCTTTTACGGTGCAAGGGAGAGCACCGACCCGCTGCCGCTCGCTGCTTTTACCGGGAGCTGTCCTCGGTGCTGAAACGAGCATCCAATCCCCCCTCTCCTACTCACCCTCCCTCCCTCCCTTCCTCACTCCCCTCCCCTACAGAGCTGGGTGGTGTCTTCACGGCTGCTCTCCCTTCTTGCACACACACACACACACACACACACACACACACACACACACGTCCACGTACAAACACACACACTGGGCTACTTAAAGCGTATGGGGCGAATCCTGGCATCTGGGTGGGAAAAACGAATGTTTCTAAAAATCAGTCCGATTGTCCTATTCTCAGAAAAGCCCACTATTCATATACAGCACATGTCTTATTTGTTATGGATGTGTATAATATTACCATGCACCTGTGACACACAGTCAAAGGTTAAATGCACCCGTTTAAAACATCAGTTTTATTCTGTCACAACAATTCCAGTCCATAGTTGTGGAACTGCTGCATCCATTATTGTGCCATTATTCTAATAAACGAAACGCTCACAATGCTGAAATTTGACCCATAGCTTGAATTCATTTGCATGACATTTATGTTGCATTGTAAATACAGGACAGTATTTGTGTTTCCACTGAATAAATACAGTGTATTCTTTAGCTTTGTATTGCAACATGTTTAAAGTTTTATTTCGAGACTAAGACTTTGTAAATATTAAATGATCTTAACACAAATCTTCGAACCCCAGGTAGAGGGCTTTAAATGGTTGTCAAATGGGACCTTTTTTTAAAGATGAGCAACAGCGCCTCCCTCTGTTTGTATATAAAGATGACCACATTAATTTGTCTGCACCATGGACAGATCCTCACACAGAGAGCAATAGAATAAGTGGAGTCACATTGTGAACCGAGTATACTTGATGAAGATGTATATGAATTTCCTATTTACATGTTCAAGATATGTGACTAAGATTGATCTTTTCTGGTTCTGCGTGAACATCCATCTTAGTCACAGTTTGAGTTTATGAGACAGAAGTGACCAGATGATCTTGATTTACAGGATACCATGCATTAGATTTCTACATAGGTTTGTGATTAATCAATAACAAGACTGCTAGAAAAGTAAAAGTATAATCCGTAGTCACGAGCACACACCACCTGCCCCAGCTGCGGGGCCAAATCAGGGCTTGTATGAAAAACAAATATTCTTAGATAAAATATAAAACACACAAAGTCTGCTGTTTTCTCCGGGAGTGTTGTTCCTAGCAAACACTGTTGTCATAACAACCCTCTGCTGACATGCTGCTTTTTAATTTTCCTTTTACTTCCATCTGTCCACTTTGAAATAACCTTGCCCTGAGATTTTTTTTGTGGCATTCCTTCGCCAGCTTTGTTGTACCTCTGAGGACAAAATGCCACAGCTTTTCTCTTTGAATGATTGTCAGTCTGTTCAGCCTTGTATTACTGTAACTGACGTGTAAAGAGGCGGAGCCACTGAGGCAGTCATTGCGTTATATTGGCGCATGAATTAGTAGGAGTTAGTTGTTCTTGCTCAGTGACACATCAGTTAAATGAACAAGCACTGCAACTCCTGTATTTCCTTTCGAGCTGCCCTGTCTGCATGTCGCCTAAATTAATAACAACCCCTAGTCTCTGTCCCACATTGTATACATTTGAAAAATTCAAATCCAATGCAATACATAATAGTAAATGGTGAAAATATTTACGCCTGTATCTGCGTTGTGGTGTTATTCAGTGTTTAAAAAAATATATATAAAAAGGATGGGAAACATTTTAAAATGTTAAAACTCATGTTTCATTTTTAAACAGCTCAGTATCACACAGATACATAAACTACACCGCGTATCCTCAGAAGATATTAATAATACAAATGTGCTAAACAGTCTGTGTCAGCCAGTATGTTTATTGTATTTCTTGGCAGTACAATTTGAGACACTTAATCACAAAATCAATGCCTCCCGTAACTATTAACATTGATTTTTCATTTCATTTCATTTCAAAAATGTATTTATACAGATGAATCCCATTGAGATCATTGATCTATTTTTCAAGGGAGACCTGCTCAAGTAGTTCCACATGAAACATAAAAACATAAACAGAACAACAAAAGGACATCATACAGCATCATTTACATAATTATCCACATAAACAGGTACCAATAGCTTCCGATTGACTAGCATCCAACCGAGCTTTTAGTGGCACCAGATTGTTCAGTTTCCATTTAATTTGCAGACTATTCCAAGACAGAGGAGCTGCGCATCTAAAAGCTGTCTTCCCTAAGACAGTCCCAATAAAACCACAGCATTCGATCTCAGGCAGTAGCCACTTACAATTTTCCGTGAGATCAGGGAGCAGATATAAGATGGAAGTTTCCCTAACATGGCTTTGTATATAAAAATGTACCAGTGACTGAGCCTCCGTACAGTTAGTGAAAGCAAACCGGCCCTTGCATACAGGGTACAGTGATTGGGAGGGTTAATGCTTTACAGTTTGTCACAAATCTTAGTGCACTGTGATACGCAGCATCTAACTTGACCAGGCAATAGGCAGGTGCATTCATATAGACCAGATCCCCATAGTCCAGCACAGGTAAAAAGGTCACAGTGACTAGCCTTAAGCGAGAAACAGGACTTGTTCCTGTAGAAGAAACCTAGCCTAACCCTTTTTAAGCAGGTTATTGACATGAAGTTTAAAAGTGAGACAATCATCAAGCCAGATACCAAGGTATTTGTAACAGGTAACCACTTCAAGTTTTATTCCTTGCGTAGTTACAATATCTAAAACAGGCTCTGGTGTCTTTTTAGCTTTAGAAAAGAGCATTACCTTGGTTTTCTCAACATTTAAAAGAAGCTTTAGTTCAGAGAGCTGAGTCTGAATAATGTTAAAAACAGCCTGTAATTTAACACCAGCCTCCTTAATGGAGGGACCTGCACAGTACATCACGGTATCATCCGCATACAAATGTAAAGTTGCTTCATCCACATTTTCACCTAAACTGTTGATGTAGATGGAGAATAAAAGTGGTCCTAAAACAGAACCTTGAGGAACACCATTTGCAATGTTCAACCACTCAGAAGACAGCCCATCAAAATGAACACATTGGGACCTTTCAGAGAGGTAGTTCACAAACCACCCCACTGCAAGGCTGGATAGGCCAATACTGAGTAGCCTCTGCTTTAAAATGTGATGATCGACGGTGTCAAACGCATTTGAAAGGTCAATAAATAGAGCTGCACAACTCTGCTTATTATCTAAAATACTCGCCACATCATTCACCACTTTCATTGTGGCAGTGATGGTGCTGTGTTGCTTTCTGAAGCCTGACTGATGTTTAGACAATATGTCATTTGTACATAAAAACACCTTTACCTGTTCACTCACTAGGCGTTCAAGAACCTTAGCCAGAACTGACAACTTAGAGATTGGCCTATAGTTATTTAATAAGGTGGCCTCCCCTCCTTTTAGCAAAGGCAGGACATACGCTGACTTCCAATTTTGGAATTGTGTTTGTGCTGAGGGAGAGGTTAAAAAGAGTAGTGAGAGGTGGAGCAATAAAATCTGCAGCTATCTTTAAAAAGAAAGGTTCTACGTTGTCCGGGCCGGCCGGTTTCTTAGGATCTAGCTTGGTTAAAGCTTCACGAACAACATCAACAGTAAAAGGAGTAAAACTAAAAGGGTTTTCCAACACACATTTTTCAGAGTCACATACTGAGTGTTCACAGAAGCAGAGTTAGTGACAGAATCAAATAGAGAACCACAGGACACAAAATGCTCATTAAAGCAATTGAGCATAGTAGCCCTGTCCGATATAGTGCCAGATGCTGTGGTAAGGCACGGAGGTAGCTCATTACGGATATCGCCGGTGGATAACGATGTAATGGCTTTCCAAAATATTCCAGGATTGTTCAGATTCTTTGTGGTTACTGACAGATAGTACTTTGATTTAGCATTTTTGATTTGCGATGTGAAGCTATTCCTTAGCTGCCTAAAACGCAGCCACTCTACCTCTGAACCTGATTGCCTAGCCTTTGCCCAGGCCTTGTTTCTCTCATGAAGGAGACTGGACAGTTCAGCAGAAAACCAAGGATTGTCTCGTCCCTTCACTCTAAATGTACGCAGGGGTGCATGTCTATCAATGATCTCCATAAAACCAAGATAAAAATAAGACCATGCGGTTTCTACATCAGCACACAGATCGATTTTACCCCAATCAAAATCAAACAGATCATGCACAAAACCCTGCTCCACAAAATGTTTTATGTCTCTCTTAATAATAATACGAGGTTTAACCTTTTGGACCTTAGTGTCCCTAATTGTGGCTACAACACAGTGGTCACTCAGATCATTCGCAAATACTCCCACAGATAAGTATTTATAGGGAGCATTAGTTAAAATGAGATCAATTAGGGAGGATTTATTAGGGGACTTAATGTTAGGGCGAGTAGGACTGTCAACAATCTGAGTAACATTCAAAGAGATACAAAGGTTTTTAAAATCCTCTGACACTGCAGTTAACCAGTCCCAGTTAAAATCTCCAAGTAGCACTATTTCCTTGTAGTCTAGTTGCGATAAAAGATTTGCTAGCGAAAACAAGGAGTCCTTGCCAGCTGAGGGGGGTCTGTAACAGCCCACCACCATGACCTGTTGACCCTTTGCCACTTCTATATTTAAGGCTAAAAATTCGAATTGCTTACTGATAGATTTGGAAACTAATGTGGTTACACTGAACTTATTCTTAACATAAATGGCAACGCCACCACCTTTATTAGGCCGGTCGGTACAATACACATTAAAACCATTTAAGGCAATGTCAGAGGCCAAAATAGATTTATTTAGCCATGTTTCTGATAAAACAATGACGTCAGCGTCAGTCGAGCTCGCCCAGATACGGAAAAAATCTAGTTTACCTAACAGACTGCGCACATTCAAGTGGATGAAACCCAACCCAAACCTAGCTTTAAAATCAGCAGGAGTAGCGATCTGACTATTACTACTGGGCGGACCAGGGTTAGGTTGTAGACTTCCTGACAGTAATAACAACAACAAAAACAGGCATATTTTCCTCTTAAACGACACACATACATTGTCATCTACTTTAGAAACACCGGAAAAGTCTGCGAGAGTGTGATTAGAGCTTAAGAAGCAGTCTGTGTGGTATCTAATATTACTTTGTAAGGGTAAAACCCCAGCTTGGTTCAATATACCAAATCCAGTGAACAGAGATAACAGTACTCGAGTTTTCAATTTAGCTTGCTGCAAGGAGAATCGGCGAGCGACCTGCAAATGTACACTCTCAACCAATTCCGCTCGCCTTCTCCTAAGTGCAGCCCTTTTATTTTCAACAATACAGTAACATGACAATCATGTGATGATGAACAACACCAATATATGTTTGTGTGTATCTTGTGACTCTGTCATGTGAATTTGTGTGTGTGTGTATGTGTGCTCCTGAACAGACTATTCTCTGTTCCTCCCTTCCTGACTAAGAATCTTCTTGAACACTTTATGAAAATACATTTATGAGAACACATTATGAAAACACATTTATCCTTCAATAAACTCTAACACAGTCCTGAAGAACAATCATCGCAGGAAAACAAAAAAGACAAACATATTTTGTCGAGCAGATTGTCTGTGACAAGGCAACCGGTAATTGTTTGTGTAACACATCCAAACCTTTGCAGGGGATGCCCACTGCGGGTGGCAGAACAGACCTGAAATCAGTAGACTTCTCAGAATGACTAGAGATCTTCTCATAGTCCAAAAATTGACAAATACAAAGACAAATGGAGCAAGAGAGTGAGTAATATGAAAGAAAGTGAATGACATGACTAGGACCTGAGCAGTCACCTGGAAGTAGGCCATGCTTGTAGATTCATCAGAAATAAATGTAGCCACTGCACCGCTCCCTGCTGCTCGGCTATTTAAAGACCAGATAATTGACCACCTGTAAAAACCTGTTTGGGTCGGCACAATATTTATTTAAACTCTGATCTCTCAGTCCCCAAAGAGCACTTAGTTTAAATGGCATAAAAGCTTTAAAATACACGCCCATAAGAGACCACACGTTCCTCCATGGTTCCTGCAGGCATTTTGAAATATATTAACATAGACTGAAGCATTCCCTGGTAAAAAGTTTTTTAAAAGGACATTTTGGAAAATGAGATTCCCATTTACTCAGTCAGTGAGACAAATCCCACGGCTGAAAGCACATATTTACATCAAACAGGCTGTGACGTGTATTTTAGTTTCTTATTTTCTTTGCTGTATCAGACTTTTGAAAACTAATTTCAATCCTATACTGGTTATTACAAAACAGATCATGAAATATTTACCCCACAAGCACAGCGTCAACATTCATAATGTATTATTCCTCCAAGAGAGATGCAATATTCAAGAGGTTTCTAATTTTGTACATGAAAAATAAATCCACTTCTCTTCCTTTACAAAGACCAACTCGCAGCACATTCATGTTCTCCTCGTGCAGTGCAGACAACATTATTAAAGGGAATTTCGGGCCAGTTACAGATGGTTTAAATACACAGCATACTACTCCTACTCTGAGTACAGCCACGCTGAATGATGCCAGGCCTTCGATGGGATGTCTGCTCATACAGCAGGCAGACATTCAGTGCAGACAATTGATTGAGAGTGTTTACCAAAATGAATTTCTATGTAAGCCTCAGCACTTCCTTAGTCAACTATTTATAAATACAACAAAGTTTGAACAGTGCTGCAACTTAAAATGTCCGTTTTGAATGTTGTTATGAAAACAGTATACTGTACAGGGTACATTCTGTTTAAAATGTGAGAAAACACTAAACCAATCAGTGGATCAAAGACCACCAAGTATTTTGAACTTAACAGTTAACATTTTATTTCACTTATTCAAAATGAAGAGGATTGGACCTGTTGTGAAAACATCTGAAATATATAACGCTCATATATATATATACATATGTCAAGTATATAGTACACAAAAGAAAATGATGGTGTTTCTGCAAGAAGGGACATTTCTCTCGGTGAAACTACCTTTAATACAACCATGCAAAATTGTCAATTTAAAACAAGAATAGAAGCATAATCACTGTGTCAGGAAATCATTGGTCATTTCTTTATGAAGTTTACAAATGACTAGACTTTTTTTTTTTTAAGTACATTTGTCTTTTTAATCGTTTATTTTGATATGTAATTTTCATGTGAGACACAAATACCCTGCTGATGCTCAGCCCCCCTATTCTTAGCAGGCTGGTGACTAGCCTTAAACTGAACTAACAGGTACTCTCCAACAGCAATGAGTCATCAAACTAATTGCGTCTTCAAAGGCTGCTCGGCAAGGATTTCAGCTTATTTTAGAAGTCTGCTGATGAACTCATAATCATTATAAGAAGCTACTTTCCTCTGCAGTATTGATCTTCAAACATACACGTTAAGTCCTACTGGGAATTAGCAACAAGTCCCAATGTCCCAGATTTGGTATCAAAACAAAATATATTTAGCTTATTCGAGCTAACATAGAGCCTCTTACCAATTTCACAGATGTGCTTCATGAGTCAGTCAGGTAAACTGAGGAAGTAGCTTTAGTTGATACATTATAAATCAAATGTTTGCATTGGTTTTATGACACATTTCTTTTCAGGAAAGATACAGACTGGCACATTAGATGAATATGTGTTGTGTCTATGACTGTGATATTCTCTTGGGTCGTGAGAAATACAATTACAATATCTTAGGATTTCAGTCCGATTCAGCCGGTCAACAAATGACTTTCTTTGTGTCGCTTTGCTGCCCCTCTCTCGTTCCCTCATTCTCTCTCTGTACAGGCCAAGGCATCTTTTCATGCTAAACTAGGTCCACTGCTCTCCCCGGAGACAAGGCTATTTAACAGGAAGCCGGCTAAACATTAAGGGCTTTGGCAGCCGAGCAGAGCGGGTGTTGAGGGACAGACTGGCTGCAGGAGCCAGGAAACTATGAGCCAGGAAGTTGGACGCCCTAGCTTGTCTTCTGGCCAGCAACACTGCAGCAAAGCTGTCATCCCACTTACAGTACACTGAGTCGTCAGGTGGGTGTGCGTGTGCGTGTGCGTGCGTGCGTGCGTTGAACTGTGTACTGGTGAAAGCATCAAGGCAGAGGGTGTCTCATTGGAGCCAGGTCTGAGCAGAGCAGGGAAATGTTGAATCTATTTTTGGATGACGCCAGCGGAGCGAGAAGTTACTCTTGAGTTTATATTTCACTTATAGTTTGTGGAGCTGACAGCAGAAGCTTGATGATGCTGCTAAATTAAGCTCTGACCTTTTCCATAATTTTTAATTGTTTGTGGGCTGAGACCCAATTGGTAACTTTTGATTTTCACTGTCACTTTTATGACAGCAGTATGAAATGTTATATTTTTGCAACTTACTTTAAACAGTTTTGCATGTGAAATGATGTATCATTCACACACATGCTTTTCAATTTCAAGACATTCACTTCAAGCATAAAAATGGTGTATGTGTTTTTCAGTTCTTAGCAAGAATAATGTTACAGCATTCAATAACTAAGTAGATGTGTTTACTGAAAGACACATTTACTCAGCAATGGATACCAACAAAGAAACACACATTAATCCATCAAACACCCGAACCTTCTATTCTGACAAAGGCATGCAAAGGATGAAGGGCAGGGTATGTTCAAGTCGCTCCTCTGTCACAGGCACTGAAAGAGCAGAGAGAATTATAGTTAAAAGTATTTTTACACCATGCTGTTTTTCACACAAATAGTTGTGATATCAGTCTTGTGTGTGGGCACACAGTACAATGAGGGAGAAACAAGTAAAATCATTATCTTCTTTGCAAATCATTTCACGACAACCAGCATTTACGCTTAAATGTCCAACTCTGGGACTTTTAGTGATAATATACATGACAGGATTGTGTTAAAATGATTGCAATGCCCTTGGCAAATGGATGCAATACAGCAATCAGTTTTTTTTTGGCAAACTCAACTCCTCCTTTCTGCAATATGTGTGTTAAAATATATCTATGAGGAGAATATAAATCGTGCTGAAAAGTAATGATGGCATACCCAACTGAATAGTCCTCTCCGCTGTGGTTACAAGGGAAATAGTACATTGGCATTCAAAGAGATGATCAAACGTATACAACCAGGAGGTTTTCTTGGTATCTTACAGTACAGTAGCTGGTGTCTGACTCAATTTGCACCATGTGGGATTTAGAAAGCAGTTGGCCAGGTTCAAGCAGTGGGAGTAGTGTAAAGATGGGAGGGGGCGGATGATCTGACAGCCCCTCAGTAAGGGAAATAATCTCTGTTCTATTGTTTTAGAACAAATGCAATCCGTTGAGTCAGAGCATGTGTAAGTGCATACTGACTCATCTCTCTCTCTGGATGGTATGAGACGCCGATGAGCCGTGATGAGCATATATTATTCAATCAGATACATGTTAGACCGGTTTACATTTGCACTCATATTTTGAGGAGTACTCTTCAGTAGAATGTGGCATAACTGAAATATAACAAAGAGTACATGCTTTTTAGTGTGGTTCTTTAGCATTATTCCGTTTGAAAACACAATCAAATTCTTGCATTTAAAGTAACTGTTTTAGAATGGTGTTTGATTTGCTCGTGGATAATGATGCTCTGGAGGTGCTGCACGTTTTTCAGTAGACCATATGCGCTGGAAGGATGATTAAGGTTGTGTTGAGTAAATGAAAGACTATATAAACTTAAATGTGCTTTCAATTTCCATTATATCCCTTTCAATCTCAGGTCTCTGTTTGTACTTACAAATGAGAGTTGTGCACTAGTTTAAATGTGTTGTCCAACTTGTTATACATATCATTTTGTTTCAAACCTTTTGTTTGCAATTATCTAGTAGCCTATAAGTCTGAAATAAACATGAAGCTCGATGCAGAATGTACCTGCCTTAAAAATATATATCTTGACATTAAAAATCCTAACCGAAACCGATCCCCTCACATTGGCAGCCTCAAAGAAAGGCAAAGAACTGATGTGTTTGCCAAGAAGAAAGTCAGCCCATATCCCAACAGTTTCTCCATCTCTGAGGCCCCTCCTTGGCGGAGAACAACGAAGGTGAGTTCTCTGAGCCTAAAGGGATCTTAACCCTGTTGATTTGGAGAAACCATGCAGATGTGATGTTGCTAAGCACCGGCTCTCCCTCTGCTAGCGTAAAGGCCATGTGGGAGCACTGTGGAGGGCAGATAGCTGAACTAGTTTACTGCCGTAGTCAGCTCTCCTGTGGTGTGAGTTTCTGCCTCTGTGAGTGTGTGTGCGTGTCTCTCTCTCCCTCTCTCTTGCTCTCTTTCCCTCCCAACATTTTCCATGCTTTCGTCTGTGGCTCTTGGGATTAAAGGGTTGTTTCCACAGGTCTTCAATGTGTGAAATATCTCTTGATGCATGAGGCCAAATCTCCAAAATCCCTTAGTACTGTAAAACCCATTTGAAGGTGTATCCAATTTTACCCTTCAGCTAATACCATCAGCAGTTTACTGTAAACGCTTCAAAGGATCTTCTGAACTTTAGAAAATGCAAATATATTGCAGAAGTAAAAATGTGCTCTCACAATATCTGATTTTCACTACACGCTTACCACGGCCGAAATAATTCACAATATATTTGGGATAAGGATTTAGTAAAACATGTATATATGAATCCCAAATCAAATTATTATTTTCCTTTTTTTTGTGTACGTTGTTTCAAATGTTCACAAATGAAATAGGGCGTAGGGCAGAAAGACAAAGCGAGAAAGGAATGGGAATAATTTCAGAGGCACTGGATTATTTACACAATATAAACACAGGTTTATTAATCTGACATCAATACTTGTTAGGAACCTTGACTCAATAGCTTGGAGGACTCAAATGCACGACCCAGAGACAAAAAGGTTTTGAAGAAAAATTAGTCTTTACTTGCAAAAAATAAAATCACTCTTTTAGAGGAATGAACAAACTGACAAACGTAAAGCTCTCTCGTGGAGGGTAAAAGGCAAAACACTGACTTTCATTAAACAATGGCTTAGATCTTACTTCTTGGAGCAATGAACAAGTCGAACCGACAACTAACAAGGGGAGACAGGACAATATATACATGAGGTAAGTGGGCACAGGTGGAAACAATCAGGGGCGGGGCAGACACTGATGATGGCGGGAAAAGGAACCAGAGCAGGAAGTAAAGGGACCTGGAATGAGACAAGGTGAGTACAAAATAAAACAGGAAGTGGAACATAATTGACGGGACACAACAATACTTCATGTTTTAGGTATCAGCGTTATCATCGGTTATCATCTGTTGGAGCTATATATTATTTAATCGTTTAACATTTGTTTTCTTGTTGTTTTTGTGTATAGTAAATGTTCAAACAAATTGTGATATTAATAGATAGTTAAAGTAGTGTTATGCTTTTATTTTGAAGGCATCTTTGGGCACTGGGTTAATGGGGCACATGGTGTAATTGTATATATTGGAGCCAGAGCATAGGCATATCGTTTTCTACCAGGGTGATTCAAGAAGGAAGGAAAGCCATAGGAAAGGCTTAAGGAAAGTAAACCTGCTATTGTACAGTTATGATAGGAATACAATGCACAGAACTGACGATCTTGTCTGGACTTTGATTATTCCCTGCGTACGATTTGCTATCTGGTTCCTCAGTGGCAGTTTATTTAAGTTAACTTTCTGTTTTACTTTTCTATGATTTTGGCCGCTACATCATCAATACCAGTATATTGCAACACCACTACTGTATACTCATCTAACATTTATAATCACAGCATTTATAAACATAACTTTCTAGACTTTTCAGACTTTCATACAAAACATCGTAAAGTGGGCAATGAAGAACTGCATGAAGCGCTGCACAGAGTGATATTAAAACATGTTGTCAGTATCTCTCAGCATGAGAGAGTGAAGGCGACAGATAGGGACTAGAGGATGTATAATTGAACGTTTGGTGGGTCTCTCTTCTCTCCTGTCATCAGTAATTTCATCAGGAAAGCAGAACCTCCAAGCAAATTACTATAGGGATTACAAGTCTTGGCTACAGCTACGCCCCTCGTGACCAGGGGCGGTTCTAGGGGGGGGGCAGTGCCCCCCTAACACTGACCTCTGACCCCCATGTGGCTCCCCTAACAATAAAAAGTGTTTTGTCTTTTTAAATGTATATTTTCTGGTACTCGGTTTGCCAATAAATATGGTGTTAGTGCAAACATTGCACTATAACTTAAGCTGAAGCTAACAGTAATAACTATAAGATCAATCTGAAATAAATAAGTGTACTGAAACAAATACCAATAACTGTATTGCATTGTTTTCTTATGCGCACTTACTTCATACTGTCTAGTTCTCTTTTTCGTCCTGCATTTATTGTGCCCCCCTCAGAAAATAACTGGCCCCCCAGTGGTCCCCCCAGTCAAATTGGTCTAGAACCGCCACTGCTCGTGACACTGTGCATTCAGTGAAATAAACCAATGTCTGTCATTTTCTCTCAACTCATGTCAATTTTAGAGAAGAAAACACAGCCAAAGCCAACAAGATCATACCTGTTCTCAAAGGATTGTGAATCGGCATTCTGGGAAATATAGCGTGAACTTGAAATGTAGGAGGCAGTTTGAGAGCAAGTGGGTTGGCCAACAAAAAACACAAAATAAATTGCCATCATAACTTTTTAAACTTCTAAGTTAAACATCATGAACTGGTGATATAATACTGTCTGTGTGAGGGTATCAGAGGGAGGACTTTCTGCCACTTAGCAGCCAGACTGATGATCACATTACAAGAGAGCCTGCCTCTTACTGTTGGACCCGCTTACCCCTGTCAAGTCATTTGTTTCAGTTCGACAAAAGAGAGGACAGATGGGGAGCTTAACAGCTAGACTGATGAAAGTGGCCTTGTGTCAGCCCTTTCAAATTGAATACAAATGTAGATAATTAAGTGTGCATGGAAATGTGTTATCTATTTTCCAATAATAATAAGATTTATAGCAGTACTGAAGATGCACTTGTGGATTTCAGTCTTTTCTCTGTCATAAGAAATCAATATGACACACTGACACCTCGTGACAATTGTTAGTCTAAAGATTGGCAAAGTTTCCTCCAAAGACATTGATCCCGACACCATCCTCTGACACTTGCATTAATCTTATAGATAATTGCATCAACAACTGTAAGGATCTTAAATGAGATGAGGTTTAATTGTAAAATGTTGATTCTGCACTCTTGATGTGCTATAAACAACAACCCCAAGATGCTGTCAAGGCGGAGAGAATATAGATTTTCTTTCATTTGAATCAGCAATAATAACATTCTGCAGCATTGACCCACTGGGCCAAAGCCAATTTATGTCCAGCATGAACTATCACGCGTGATATAATCAGCAAAGGCCAAAACTTGTAAGAAAAGTTAAGGGAACTCGGAAGTGAAACTTGGCAGAGTGGGCTGTTAGTTTTGGGAGATCCAAGGCCATGCCACTGTTTTTATATGAGACTTAATTTTGAGAAGCCTCTAAATCTATTCTGACATGTAGAGCAACTCGTGGGTTGACTGGCCATGTCCCTGATGCCAAACCACAGGCTGATGAGAAAAAAGGATGCCATAACTCCACAACACAGTCTGTCATAAGGCATCAATCTCGGATCAGGGCTTACATTTCAGGATCAAGGGCTTTAAACAAATGTCACTTATATCGGTTCACGTGATCATTTGGTGAAAATATAAATTATCTCCTGTATTGAATCTATTCAGCACAGATCGCGTATGTTCGAAGAAGTTTTACCTGATTTCTGTTTGTTCTGTCCACAACGATTTACAAAAGTGAAATTTCACAAATAAAGTGTTGTGTATAAAATCGTATGTATTACTAGTTTCATCATGACAAAAGGATATGTGTTTTCATGTTGACTTCCAACTGTTACATCGCCAGTGGATGGAAATCTCACTTCACAAAGTCTTCAGCTCATGATTAATATTTCAGTTCTCTTGTGACTCTCTGACAGAGTGAAACACTGCTTCAGAGAAAGGACAGCAAATGCCAGATGCCTACTAATTCATGATCTGTGCTTGCAATCATATCAATAAGGGGCAGGAAATTCAATTTTATTAATCAATGGAATTTATTGAATCCTACAAATGTTCTTAGGAAATGTTTTCTAATCACTGCAATTATCCCATTGGCAGTTTTGTCCATAGGAACATATAATAAGATAATTTGCCTTTTCCTCTCTTTGAGCCTTGAGAGGCTGAGAGACAAATCTTAATTGAAGGTAGAGTAGGTGGTTGGAGATGAGGGCCTGCTGCAGTAGAGTAAATTCAGTAGTTTTAATCCACTCATCCACCCCGCCAGTGACACGAGGATTACAGCATGAGTCCTTAAAAGAGGAAACCAATTATTACAGCATATGGTAATACACTGCCCTTAATTCCATTACCCTCTCAGCACTTTTCAATTTTCTTTCATTAAGTGGATTAATAAGAAATACGTGTTCTTCAAGTACATAAATGATTAAAAGTCTATAGGAAGATGAGAGGCAATGGGGGGGGGGGGGGGGGGGGGGCACATTTCTGCTTCATTAGTCTTGGGCGTTTGTTGTAGGAATTCCTGTGTTGTGCATCAAATGTATTTTGTTCATCATGTGGCAGAGAAATTATCCATGCTGAGCCTGTACAGCTTAAAGGCTTGTTCATAACATTTCTTTCTTCCTTATATTAGTTAGTGTTGTTGTTTTTTCTCACTGTTCCCCACTTTTCTTGTGTCATGAGTTGCATTCATCTGTCTTTCAGCATACTAAACTGTCTTGGAGCTTTTTCGGAGCGAGTAATTGTGAATTGCGAGTGGAATCTATTGCCAGCATTGCCTTCCTCAGGAATCAACATTTGACTGATGGTCAAAAGGTTTTTGGGCTAGAAAATGTCCTTGACAACTGCTTTGTCTAGCAAATATATGAATATTTTTTTCAAATATTGTTGCCCTGAGACCCAAACTCAATCAAAGTGTCTTTGTCAAATACGGAAGAGGCTTATAATGTGTTGAATAATGACAACGTTTCCCTCCATGCTTTTTCCACTGCATTATTTTTCCCATTTCTCTTTCTGTAAAATATTGTAGTATTCACATATGGAACAGAAGTACGGTATTACGGTTTAGTCATTTTATATTTACCATTTGTATTTGCCATATGTAATCATATGTATTTGTCTTTTAAAACATAAGGTTGATTTGTAGACCCTCCTTTCACCCACACGCTGACCTCCTTTTCCCCTCTCTCTCCAAGTGAGGTTCTTACCCTCATTACCTCTGGACCCTATCCCTTCAAACCTCCTTCAGACTATCGCTCCTGATATTCTACCATTTCTCACCCATTTCATCAACACTTCTCTAACTTCTGGTCACTTTCCAAACAGTCTCAAGGAGGCAAGAGTAAACCCTCTCCTAAAGAAACCCACTCTCAACCCGTCTGATGTTATAAACTACAGGCCTGTCTCTCTTCTCCCGTTCCTGTCTAAAACACTTGAACGCGCTGTATTTAAACAACTCTCCTGTTATCTCCATCAGAACAACCTTCTGGATCCGCACCAGTCTGGTTTCAAGGCAGGTCACTCCACAGAAACTGCCCTCCTTGCTGTCACTGAGGAACTGCACACTGCTAAAGCAGCCTCCCTCTCCTCTGTCATCATCCTTTTGGACCTGTCTGCTGCATTCGACACGGTGAATCATCAGATCCTCCTTCGCACTCTCCAAGAACTTTCAGGCTCTGCACTTTCCCTCATCACCTCATACCTCAAAGACCGCACCTACAGGATTACTTGGAGACGGTCGGAGTCCGACCCTTGTCAATTAACTACAGGGGTCCCTCAGGGCTCTGTTCTTGGTCCCCTCCTCCGTGTACACAAACTCGCTCGGATCAGTCATTAGCCCGCATGGTTTTTCATACCACTGCTGCGCTGACGACACCCAATTAATCCTGTCCTTTCCCCGCTCAGAGACACAGGACATCGCACACATCTCTGCTTGTCTAGCTGACATCTCTCAGTGGATGTCTGCTCATCACCTCAAGCTCAACCTTGATAAGACTGAACTGCTTTTCCTTCCGGGAAAAGATTGACCACTCTTGACCTAACAATCAACATCGGCACCTCTGTTGTTTCCCCGACTCAGACTGCAAGGAATCTGGGTGTGATCCTAGATAACAACCTGTCCTTCACTGCAAACATAGCTGCTACAACCCGCTGCTGCAGATACACGCTTTACAACATCAGGAGGATACGTCCCCAGCTGACCCAAAAGCGACGCAGGTTCTGGTCCAGGCTCTCGTCATCTCACGCCTAGACAACTGCAACTCCCTCCTGGCTGGTCTACCTGCATGTGCCATCCGACCTCTGCAGCTCATCCAGAATGCAGCGGCTCGTCTGGTCTTCAACCTTCCTAAATTCTCCCACACCACGCCGCTCCTCCGCTCCCTCCACTGGCTTCTGGTAACTGCTAGAATCCACTTCAAGACAATGGTACTTTCGTACCATGCTGCGAATGGATCTGGCCCTTCCTACATCCAGGACATGGTTAAACCATACACCCCAGCACGTGCACTCCGCTCTGCATCAACCAAACGGCTCGCTGCACCCTCGATGCGAAGGGGACCCAAGTTCCCATCAGCAAAAACACGTGGGTTTGCTATCCTGGCTCCAAAATGGTGGAATGAGCTCCCCATTGACATCAGGACAGCAGATAGCTTACACACCTTCCGGTGCAGACTGAAAACTCATCTCTTTCGACTCCACTTCGAACAAACAAATTAACAAAGCACTTATATACTAATAAAGGACTGGCTTACCTAAAGCCAGTTGAGTAGCACTTGAAATGTGTTTGCTCTATGAAACCTGATGTACTTATATGATTCTGTTTTCTTCAAGTTTGTATTTTGTTGGTCGAACGCACTTATTGTAAGTCGCTTTGGATAAAAGCGTCAGCTAAATGCAATGTAATGTAATGTAATGTAATGTACTTGTCCGTGCATCAAACCCACATCTGTGACTGCTTCTCATTCCCTCCCTTCCTTATTTCTTCTCAGCAGAGGTCATCAGCCTATTATTTTACATTATCTTTCATCATCGGAGGATTGAACCACCTCTACAGTATGAGTGATTGTTCTGCTCCTCTGCATCCTGATGAAAGGGACAACCTTTGTTCTTGCAAGGAGCCCACAGCTTGTCCTGTTAAATCATCTCCTACTCGCTGTCACTATTTCTTACCATTATACTATGGTTTTCTCAAACTATGGATCTGAACTCAATAGGGTATTATGGTATGGTACGTAAAACACGCAGTAATCTAACCACATATCTTTGGGAATGCAACTGGTTATTCTTCTCCTAGATTTGGATGTGCTTTCCCTTCAGTCTCTGCTATACATTGTTAAGAAACAGTGGTCAGCACTGCACTTGTTCACTCTTAAACATTAGTACAATGTATACAAATAATTGATTATATTTTTTTAAACATGCATAACACAGTTTCAAAATTCCTGCATTTGGTGACTATCGTGTAATACTGTCATGTAATACAGCAAGTGATCAATTGACTGCCCATTTATTCCATTTTGACGGAGGACATTTGGGTTAGGTGGACATATTAATTATAATCCAATTGCTAGTAAAGTTATGCCACCAGGTGCCGACTGAAAAGTACTCAAAAGTACATAAATAACATTAATCTGTTTGCAACTCACATATATCAATATTCCAATTACTGTATAGATAGACTATTCTGCACAGTTTCTATCATATTCTGTTTCTTTTATTCTATTTAATTGTATTTACTTGTACTATTGTATCTGTTTTATTGTGTTGCACTGTTGGAGGAGCCTGTGACTTAAGATGTTCATTGTCATAACTACACTGTAGCTATGCACACATGACAATAAAAGCCTTGAAACTTGAAACCATTAGTCCAGAGTGAGGCATGTTGTAGGCCTACTCACCCAACCCAGTCTCACGGCATTTCGTATTCACCAACATGATTTTTAATCTATTGATTCGTGTTCACCATCACGATTTGCCCCTTTTTTTCGTGTTGCACAGCACGATTTTAAAAGCAATGTATTTCTACTGGTAACGTGTTTCGTGCCTGCAGGCTGCAGCACGTCTTTTTCTCCGGTCGGGTCGTGGAAGACCGGAAGCTGTGTGGTTCATAAAAACATGTTCTTACTCAATATCAAGCCACAATTATTGCTTTTATTTTAAAATCGTATAATTTCGGACTTTTGTTGCCGTCTGTGAGGAAAATAAATGGGGCTCAGAGGCTCAGGATACTGACATCTGTATTTTTAAATCTTTTTTTCCTTCCAATTTGTTATTCTTTTCAAAATAACACACTGTTATTTACTCACCAATAACACACAATTATCCTTGCTTTTATTTATTGGTTTAATTCCATAATCTCGGGCTTTTTTGGTGTCCGTCAGGAACTGAATTTCAAAATAAAAATAACCGGAAACAGACGTAGGCCTATAAGGGACATTTCGAGCATCATTGCGATTGTCAACATTTCTGAGTTTAGGATGGCTGAAGACACTACACTACCCATAATCCCCAGCTATCGTTTAGGACTACAGTTCCCGTAAGGTTACGCAGAGCGTCAAACAGCTGTGTGAAATGGAACGAAACCAAGCCAGACTATCCAAAACTGGAATCGAACACCCCTCCAGAACTACACATGCTGGCTATTGTGTTTCGCAAAATGTTCTATGGGACGTCTCTACTGAACGTTTTCGTTTTTCCCACAATTAAAAGTTGCCATTATTAAACACATTGGTGTTATCAAATGCTTAATATTTAATATTTAATGTTTAAATAAAGGTTAATCCGTTTTTCTGTTTTGCACCTCCTCCTATTAATATCTGTGTACATCCTGCACTAAACTGTTTTATTGTAGAGATCACTTATAATATCTTCTTGATTTTTTATATTCTATATTTCTATATTTATACTTTTCCCCTATGAAAGTAGTACTCTTAATATTTTTTTAATCAAATATAACACATAAACAATAATTCAATAACGTGCTTTAACCACTAGGAGGTGCACACAAGGTGCACACAGCCATAATAACTTTGTATTATTAGTGTGTATGTACAACATCTGAAGATGTATAGTTTTATGCATGCTTTCACATCATTTTACAGCATATTGCTATACTATTTCAGACTCAGTATTTACATTCTTACATTTAAAGAAAACCAGTAATATCTTTGAAAACTACAGTCCTTTTCTATCAGCTGTGCACCGTTATGGTGTAAATATAACCTATCTATGAATTAGATCAAATGTAAAAGTCAGCCGAATTAGTGTTGATACTGCAAGGAGACGTATTGTGTGAAGAGAAATTGAAGATGTTGTTTAATTGTTGATATATTTATGATCCACGTCAAGTATTCAGTTTCGGCGCCATTTCTTCCAGTTTTTCCAAAGGTCTTCTCATCAGGGCGCTCTAAATAAAGAACTACGGCAGATCTGTAATATGTAATGCAGCCGAACCGTGTATTACAATGCCGTTATGTGATGACTTTCAAAGAGAAAAGCAAGAGCACTCGGAATTAAGTATTATTTTATACTTTTAAAATGTTTTCCGGATTTCATATAATATAAACACCAAATCCCAGCATGCATTGCGGCTAACACATCCAATCAGCGAGCTTAAAACCATAGCTGAGGATCTTGGGTAATCGCTCGAAATGCCTACGTCTGTTTCCGGTTATATTTATTTTGAAATTCAGTTCCTGACGGACGCCAAAAAAGCCCGAGATTATGGAATTAAACCAATAAATAAAAGCAAGGATAATTGTGTGTTATTGGTGAGTAAATAACAGTGTGTTATTTTGAAAAGAATAACAAATTAGAAGGAAAAAAGATTTAAAAAAAATACAGATTTCAGTATCCTGAGGCTCTGAGCCCCATTTATTTTCCTCACAGACGGCAACAAAAGTCCGAAATTATACGATTTAAAATAAAAGCAATAACTGTGGCTTGATATTGAGTAAGAACATGTTTTTATGAACCACACAGCTTCCGGTCTTCCACGACCCGACCGGAGAAAAAGACGTGCTGCAGCCTGCAGGCACGAAACACATTAGGCTTGTTTGAGACAAGCAAGACCTGCGCAGTTGCGATCAACGTCTTGCTAGTGCGTTGCATGATGGTTAGTTTTTGTCCGACTTGCTCTGGAGGCTCGCCCACATGAGGCTTTGAAATCTCGCGGGTCAAAGACGCCCGCAGCCTTGAGAGCGAAGCGAGGCGAGTTGGCGCAGTTTGTCACTACCCGATCCGTCACCCTGCCCGATCGGTTCTGCGCATGTGCGAGAGGGTTCGGAAGTCCGGACGGCAACCCAAGATGGACACTTGACACAGTGGCTTTTAGCAAAGCTCAAAAAGAAAAACCGAGAGAGATGAGTTATTGTTATTACAACGTGACTTCACTATTATTTAACAACTCTTTTTATTGGGTTCTTTTATTTGGGGTTAAGTACATTGTCAGAATAAGTGAGAAATAGATTTAACTTCTGTTAGACAGCTATCATACTGAATAAATATTTACTGTGAATGTATGCAAAAATGTATGGCATATGGCTGTCTAACAGAAGTTAAATTCATTCCTCACTTATTCTGACAATGTACTTAACCCCAAATAAAAGAACCCAATAAAAAGAGTTGTTAAATAATAGTGAAGTCACGTTGTAATAACAATAACTCATCTCTCTCGAGTTTTCTTTTTGAGCTTTGCTAAAAGCCACTGTGTCAAGTGTCCATCTGGTGTTGCCGTCCGGAGTTGTCCAATATGGCGGACCCTCTCGCACATGCGCAGAACCGATCGGGCAGGGTGACGGATCGGGTAGTGACACAAGAGGCTTCTCGATACTCAAATTTCCCCTCCTCGACTCCTCGGTCCTCCGGTAGTGACCCGGAAATGAATTTCAGCGCGCCATTTTGAAGGACGTCTCATTTCTCTAAATGCACACCGAGGACCGAGGATCGAGCATCGAGGAGGCTCTCTGGAGGAGCTATAACCGAGGATACACTGATGGTTCCTCCACGGCTCCTCCGCGGATGCATTTCCGGGAACGGTGGAGGCGTGACGCATGGCCGGACTTATCTCAGCCAATGACAGCTCTGCATGCATCCCCTGGATATTATTTGAGAACCTGCTCTCATCGCAACGCGATGTTTACAGTGAGAACAGCTGTGAGGTACTGCAGAAAGCAGAGCAGTGTGTAGAATATATATCACTCAGTATAACAGGCCTACTCTCTTTATTTGCTTTAGTTTAGTAGATATCTACAAAGAGTCCATATTTTTCTAAAACCATTTAGTGCTTCACAATAAAATACACAACGGCTGTAGCCTGATTATGCTTTAGCAGCTGTAGGTGTGTGGTACAGTATGTAGGTGTGTGTTGTACAGTGTGTAGGTGTGTGTTGTACAGTGTGTAGGTGCGTGTTGTACAGTGTGTAGGTGTGTGTTGTACAGTATGTAGGTGTGTGTTGTACAGTGTGTAGGTGTGTGTTGTACAGTGTGTAGGTGCGTGTTGTACAGTGTGTAGGTGCGTGTTGTACAGTGTGTAGGTGTGTGTTGTACAGTGCGCAGATGCCGCGGACAGACGGGTCTCAGTTGGTTTGATGTCCTTACTTTTAATACTTGCAAATACAACTTTTGGCCCGTAATTTCAATTCCCCATTTCAGCGACCAGAGAGAGAGACTGCGGTCAAGCCAGCCTCCACTTGGGAAAACACAGTCAAGCCAGCCCGCACGTGATATTGGGGTGCGCGAATATTAGAAGCATTACGGTACAATCCCAGTGCTTACTCGGTCAATAACAAAAGCACCTATAAAAACAAACCAAACATATTAAATTAAGAAATATGTACTATATAATGTGATCAATAATTATTTAAAACAAACTACGTATAACTACCACGAGTAAATGTAAAATGTAAGGAGTTTCAAAATAAAAGTCCTTTGAAATCTCATATTGAAATCTCATATATGAGCTATCAGCCCTGTGTTTAGATAAGAATAAAACGAAATCTCTCCCTGATGCAAGACTCATCTCACTGCAGGGTGATAGAAGGACAGCCCATCTACTCACCCAGACAAAATCAGGACATTCTGAGGTGGAGTTTCAAAATAAAAGACCTTTGAAATCCCATATATGAGCCATCAGCCCTGTGTTTAGATAAGAATAAAACGAAATCTCTCCCTGATGCAAGACTCATCTCACTGCAGGGTGATAGAAGGACAGCCCATCTACTCACCCAGAAAAAATCAGGACATTCTGATGTGGAGTTTCAAAATAAAAGACCTTTGAAATCCCATATATGAGCTATCAGCCCTGTGTTTAGATAAGAATAAAACGAAATCTCTCCCTGATGCAAGACTCAACTCACTGCAGGGTGATAGGACAGCCCATCTACTCACCCAGAAAAAATCAGGACATTCTGATGTGGAGTTTCAAAATAAAAGACCTTTGAAATCCCATATATGAGCTATCAGCCCTGTGTTTAGATAAGAATACAACGAAATCTATCCCTGATGCAAGACTCAACTCACTGCAGGGTGATAGAAGGACAGCCCATCTACTCACCCAGAAAAAATCAGGACATTCTGATGTGGAGTTTCAAAATAAAAGACCTTTGAAATCCCATATATGAGCTATCAGCCCTGTGTTTAGATAAGAATAAAACGAAATCTCTCCTTGATCCAAGACTCATCTCACTGCAGGGTGATAGAAGGACACCCCATCTACTCACTCAGAGAAAATCAGGACATTCTGATGAAGGAAGAAGCAATGCGTCCCCCGACAGTCTTAGCCTATAGAACAGGGGTCTTCAACTAAAATTCAACGAGGTCCAGTTAGAGAAAATCTCCCCATGCAAAGGTCCGGAACATCAAAATGTCTAAGTTGCTTTATGAATTAGTGTGATATATATTGAAGTGACCTGTAGCTTTATCAACGTCTGCATGTAATCAACAACTGACTGCCAATCAAATAAAGAAAGTACAATTCAAAAACAACAATATCTATTGTCAATTAACATTACTTAAATACTGTGGATATGTGTAATGTTCCTCTAGGGCTGCATTTACAAATAAAATAGAGAAAATAAATAAAATAGCTTTTGAAAATATGTGCATCTTAAAAGTGCTTAATTTTAGATAAATAAAATAAAGTGTAGCAGCAGCTTGAGTGTCCCTTTTTCTTTGTTAACCGTTTCACATCATGACTTAACAGTTTCAGCCGATTATAGAACAATATCAGTCTTTACACATCATAACAATTGAACAGTTTTAAAGTTTCTCTTTCTTTCCCTCTTATATTGCAGTCCCTCACTCACGCACTACCCTCCTCTAGGGGGGCATGCTCCCCCGAGAAGTTTTTTTTTAAATATTGAAGTTAAAAGCATCAATGTGGTGCACTTTGAGAGCAACATTAAGAGATCTATGGATACATCTCTCAACACCCATATGAAACAGAACTGTAGCATATTTTTCTTTTTGGATATTTTACAAATCACTCCCCTTTTAAACTCTATTCTTGTTATTTTTAACAACTTTTGTGTTGCTGTCATATAGTATTTTATACCTGTTTTTCATTTAGTCTCATTAATAACTATAATGATCATATCAAGGTGTGCCTTAACCTCACTGAGCTGAGGTTATTTGAGCATCTCAGGAGAGAGCTCTCTTCCACCTGGTTGTAGAAAAGCTCTTTAAATTCGTTAGCATAGCTAGCTAACCAGATGCTAATAACAACAGATCGCCACTGTGCTTACAACTAAAGACACAGCCACGCAAACACTGCGGCATGTGTAGCTCCTTATGGGTATTGCAATATTTTAAGGGCTGGAGCGGCGTTCCGGTGCTCAGCACTCCTTTCAGAAGAGACTTATACCACGTGAAGACACGTTACGCTCGTGTTGTGTTCATGAACCTGTCCTTGGCCAGGAAAAACAGGTACTCGATTGTTTAATTATTGTTGCGGTCTAGATTTCTTCTTCTTTTTTGAAGTGAGAAGTTGTCCGTCTGTCGGACTGCTTTAATATGACCGCTCAGAGGAGAGGAGTTCTCATTTCTTTAAACGTCTGCTGCTTCCCCTCCTCTCTCCTCGGTTCCCCTCCTCGGTCCTCCGCTCGCATCTCCTGTGGGCGGGTCTAAGTCTCGAGGAGGGGAGTCGAGGAGGGGAAATTTGAGTATTGAGAAGCCTCTACAGTTGCTAGGCTTGTTTGAGACACATTGCGGCTCGCCTCGAAAGTAGACGAGTAGCCGATCGCAGCCGGGGGAGGTGTCAAAAAGCTCGCCTGAAGTCGGACAGCTCCGAGTCGGCTTCTTCTTCTTCTTCATCTTCTTCTCTCGGTTTTTTGGCGGATTGCAAACAACTTTAAGGTGCATACCGCCACCTCCGGAGTCGGCTTGACTCGGTTTGCATTTATAAAGAATGCACACATGTGTTTAATCGTTAATGTCAGATATGTACTAAGTAAATACATTTGTTCCTGCTCAAGATTAGATTCAACTTTATTGTTATTGCACAGATTACAGGTACTGAGACAACGAAATGCAGTTTAGCTTCTAACCAGGTGCAACAAGCAGTGAAGTGGAAAGTAATGTATACAATCTACAGAATAACATATAGAATGTGTAGCGGCGATCGCTCATCAAAACAAAGCCACTCATGGAGGTTAGCAGCCAGAGTTCCCAACGCGTGTTGTGGTGAAGGATGAGGTCCACCATGACGTAATTTGTAATGCTTTATTTCTTTATAAAATGTTAAAAGGTTCTTTTAGGCCTATCTAAAATCTTGGTTAACATATCACAATCACGCACACTGTCAACACGGTCAACACGGTTGAAAAACGTGTGGCTTCCTCTCTAACCTCTCATCCCCACTGATCACCTGTGCCCACATATATCTTGATTACCTCCCGTGCTCCCAGGTGCGCAGATTAGATGACGCGTTCACACACACACAAATTGGCTCCAACACACCGGCCCCTAATTGTGACTGTATAATAAAGTGACAATTACACCAAAACACTAGTGGAGTCAATTATTAATAAAGAGCACGAGTGTCTCAGTCCATACTGTCAGTCAAAAAGGGTCCCGAAAAAAGGAAAAAGTAATCCGAACATAGGGATCTATGTCAGCTATTCATTCAGCTTCCTGGAGAAGACAGATCTTGGTGACTGGTCGTTCCAGTATACTGCATTTTGTCTGGATTTTAACAGACCGCACCAGTCCATGTGCGTCAGGAAAAATCTGCAGTATTTTCCCTAGCAACCAAGATCCACGGGGAGCAGTAGAGTCTGCAATGATGACGATGTCTCCTGTGACGAAACTCCTCTTCTCCTTTGTCCACCGTTGACGTTCCTGTAACAGTGGCAAGTACTCCCAGATCCATCTGCGCCAAAAGAGATCTGCCAGGAACTGAGCTTGCTTCCAACGTTGTTTGGTATACAGGTCGCCTCTCTCAAACAGTCCAGGAGGTGTCAGGTTTTCCTTTCTGACCATACGAATGATCCTCTCCCATACTCCTTATCATGTGGTTTGTTGTAGTCTGTCCATCCTTGACAATGATGGCGTTCACCGTCGCCTCACCTTTGACCTCTGTGTCTTCCAGTTGCTGTTCAGGCACTCTTTCTGCATAGCCCTTTTGTATGACAGCGCCCAGAAAGTTGACATACTCCTCGTTAAATGTTGCATTTTTCTTGACTTTCCTTTTAAGACACAGAGCCCTTTGCTCAGCAACATGACGATTGTTTGGCATTGAAACTTTCTCTTCTCTGAAAGGTAGTTTCAGACTGTAATGTCCATCAGTGAGGTTGGCGGAATTTTTCATGATTTCCAAAATCTTAACATCTTCTCTGGACATTTCTGGCTGTTCGTCAACTGATCTCTCATTGAAGTCGTGGTTGTATTGCTTTACCAGCAGTTCCTCCAAGCTGGTCAATGATATGTGATTGACTGCAATGGTGGGACAGCTGTTTACAATTTGGCGGTCTCCTCTCAGCAGTCCATTGACAACCCACCCTAGCAGGGTTCTGACAGCATAAGGTCCATCATCATTGCTGTTCACCACCTCCCATGGTTCCATGAGTTTTGAGACATTAGCTCCAATTAGCAGCTCCACGTCAGCGTTAATGACAGGAAGTTTCACAGAGTTTAAGTGGGGCCATGCACTTAACTCTTCCTGTTTTGGAATGTTGTCACGAGTCACAGGCATTACAGTTTGTGTGAACACATCAGGTAGCTCATAGTAATTGTTACTGTTGAGTGCAGCCACCTCCAACCCAGAAATGATGTGACTACCCACAAGCTTTTCCTGATTCATTGTTCTCAACAGGAATTTGGATTTTCTTCCTGTCATCTTAAGCTCCCTCATCAGTCGCTCTGAGCAAAAGGTGGCCGTGCTACCAGGATCTAGGAAGGCATAAGTGTGTATCACTGTGCTGCCGTTTGTAGCCTTGATCTGAATGGGCACAATGGGCAAGGCACACTCCTGTCCTCCAACCCCAATATGGCCACATGTTTTGGTAGAAACTTTGTGATCCTCTGTTGATGTTTCGTGCTGTATGTCCTCTGATGAGACTTCCTTTCTCTGTGAATGGATGTGGAGGATAGTGGGATGTTTTAAATCACACACTTGGCAGTACAGGCGGCTGCGGCAGTCCTTACTCATGTGTCCAACAGCTAAACAACCAAAACAAGCACCCTTTTCTTTCAGAAAACTAATTTTCTCTGTGTGCATCATCCTCTCCATTTTGTAGCACATCTCCAACTTGTGATCCTCTTCACACAGCAGACAAGATATCCTTCTTGGCCTATACGGTAGGCTATTCTCCTTTTGCCTTTCAGGTGCAGTTCCACGATTGACAGCTTCAACAGAAGTAGCAAAACTGCTTCCTTTCTGGCGGCTGCGAGGCTGGGATATGTTGTTTCCACTTATGTATTTTGGTGAAGAGATGGACGTGTCTTGAATGTTTCCAAACAGTGGATCAGAGGCAATACATACTTGTCGCTCAACAAACTTGACAATATCGCTGAAACTTGCTTGACGATGTTGCCTCTCCTGTAGCTCGTAAGCAAGGTTTCTCCATCTTTCCCTCATTTTATAGGGCAACTTTAAGATCATCGCCCGCATGTTAGTTGGCATATTCATCTCTGACATGTAGCTTATGTCCTCCATGGCATTGCAGCAAACACGGAGAAACAAAGAAAAAGCTTGCAAAGCTTTAGCATCCTCTGCTTTCACTGGTGTCCATCCAAGCGCTTGCTCCATGTATGCAGTGGCTATTATTTGTTGATTTCCAAAGCGTTCTCTCAAAAGTGTCTTTGCTCTTTGGTATCCCCTGTCGGGTGGCATGTGTTGACAGCTTTTAACCAGTTCTTTGGGTTGTCCCTTGGTGTATTGTTCCAAAAAGTATAGGCAATCAACATTGGTAGCAGTCTTTGCTTCCACTCCATGTTCAAATGCTCGTATGAATGCACTATACTCCAAAGGATCTCCATCAAAGGTTGGTATTTCTCTTGGTGGCAGTGACAATGTTAACTGTTGCTGCACCAACAGAGCTGTGATATCATTTTGCCTTTGCATGATGTTGATAATGTTGCCTTGATTCACGTTACTTTGCACTGAACCCGTATGTTGGTTGGTTTCCTGCACCAAATGTGTGTCAAGATCATGAGTGACTTGTTGGCAGAGAATGTCTGCTGACATACTTGAGATGACGTGGGATTGAGTTCATCGGCTTTAGATCCATTTCCTTCTGGTATTGTTGTGGCCTGTGAATGCCTCCATTGGCAATAGAGTGTTACTGCCACCTACTGGTGGATGATGCAACTGCTGGTTTGAATCTTTGGGGCGCGCACCCCATTGACAGAGCAAAATTCTTATCATCTTCTGTAGGATTATGGTACTGCAAGTTTGCATCGTTGTGCAGAGTCTCCACTGACACTACCGCTCTGTTGCCCCCCTTTTGGTGAGGAGTTGAACTGACCTTCTGAACCTTGTGCGATGAATTCTGTAGCAGAGGGTCTAAGAGAGATTTTCCTTTTGGCTCTGTCCTAGATATGAATTCATTCCATTTGAATCAGCCCTTGAGCTTGAACCTCAGATCCTCTGTACCTGAGCACATTGGCCTTTGCTGTATAGGCAGCAATTCCACTTTGCAATTCAAGCCACTCCTTGCGTTGTCTGATCTGCTCCTCTTCACACTTTCTGGCTGCTGCGAGGCTGTCCTCTTCACACTTTGTGGCTGCTGCGAGGCTGTCCTCTTCACACTTTGTGGCTGCTGCGAGGCTGTCCTCTTCACACCTTTCTGGCTGCTGCGAGGCTAAGCTCTTCACACTCCAGTGCATGTTTTTTCTTTGAGGATAGCCGCCATAGCACTGAGAGCAGCCGCTTCAGCCTCCGCCTTGATACATGCAGACGAGATGGATGACATGTTTGGACCTGTGGCTGGAGCGACCAGCTGATGTGCACGTTCTTTCCGGTTACATTAGAAATGCTGTCATTTGGACAGATATCATCAATTACCACAGTTTTGGTTGCAGCATTGACATTTACCACATTATCATCATTTGCATGTGTAAATTGCTCCTTTGTAGTTTGCAACCACCTTTTCATTGTATTCATCATTTCTCGATTGCCGTGCATTCGTGTTTCAAACCATTCATTTTGTTTTATAACTTCATCCTCTGGTATTAATGGTTTCAGGGACTCATGCAACTCATTTAATTCGATAATTGTTTTCACAAAAATGTCACACATGGATTCCACCTCAGACACATTTTGGCTTGAAAGTATCAATTGTTCACATCCTTTGTTAATTTATGCAGTTTCTTTATCCTTGAATTCCTTTCATGTTGAATTGAAGCTATTTTTTAATTCCAATGCTTTAACAGTGAGTTGAGGCTGTCTTTTTACCGAGCCCACTCCCTGTATCACTTTGAGTGCAGGCGCTTTAGGCCGACTCCCCCTCTTGGCTCATTTTGACAGTAACGCGAGCAGCTGCGTGAGGTTTTATTTTAGAATTGTCGCAGGATTTACCTTTACCCTGATATGAGAAGGTCTTTCACAGCTTGCAACAATTCTTAACGATCCTACCGTGGTTCCTCGTGGCTTTCACAGCGTTCACATGTCAGCAATCATCTGGAGCTGTGTGGGAACGCAACAGCTCCTTCTTCGTCCAAGATCCTCCGATTCATTCATTGGAGCCTGTTTTTCAACAAGTGTAGCGGCGATCGCTCATCAAAACAAAGCCACTCAGGAGGTTAGCAGCCAGAGTTCCCAACCGCGTGTTGTGGTGAAGGATGAGGTCCACCATGACGTAATTTGTAATGCTTTATTTCTTATAAAAATGTTAAAAGGTGCTTTTAGAGGCCTATCTAAAATCTGGTTAACATATCACAATCACGCACACTGTCAAACACGGTTGAAAAACGTGTGGCTTCCTCCTCTCTAACCTCTCATCCCCCACTGATCACCTGTGCCCACATATATCTTGATTACCTCCCGTGCTCCCAGGTGGCGCAGATTAGATGACGCGTTCACACACCCACACAAATTGGCTCCAACAGAATGAATGAATGATGAATAAACAGTGGGGTATGAATACCACTAGATATCAGCCTGTGAGCAGTATGAACAGTGTGTATGAATATGCTAAGATATATAAAGTATGAAAACGGTAAGCAGTATAGTATAAAATATATAGATATTAATTTCATGATGATAACATTGTGGAACAATGATGAAAAATGGGAATGGATGTGGCGACGTAAAACTGACACAAACAACAACACACTTTTGCCAGCCAATTGGAGAGTTTCATCAGCAGCACGTGGTAAACACCACCAATAAGCGCTCAGCTCGAGATACCAGCGAGCCGTTTCCCCATCAAGCATTTCGCTTCCGCAGCTCGTGGAGAGCAACTGCGCCAACTCGCCTCGCCTCGCTCTCAAGGCTGCGGGCGTCTTTGTCCGCCGAGATTTCAAAGTCTCATGTGGGCGAGCCTCCAGAGCAAGTCGGACAAAATGACTAACCATCAATGCAACGCACGAGCAAGAACGTTGATCGCAACTGCGCAGGTTCTGCGCAGGTCTTGCTTGTCTCAACAAGCCTGCTCTCCACGAGCTGCGGAAGCGAAATGCTTGATGGGAAACGGCTCGCTGGTATCTCGAGCTGATCGCTCATTGGTGGTTTTTACCAAGTGCTGCTGATGAAACTCTCCAATTGGCTGGCAAAAGTTTGTCGTTGTTTTGTGTCATGTTTACATCGCCACTTCCATTCCCATTTTTCATCATTGTTCCACAATGTTTATCATCATGAAATTAATATCTATATATTTTTATACTATACTGCTTACCGTTTTCATACTTTATATATCTTAGCATATTCATACACACTGTTCATACTGCTCACAGGCTGATTTCTAGTGTATTCATACCCCACTGTTTATTCATCATTCAATTCATTCTATGTTATTCTGTAGATTGTGTACATTACTTTCCACTTCACTGCTTGTTGCACCTGGTTAGAAGCTAAACTGCATTTCGTTGTCTCAGTACCTGTAATCTGTGCAATAACAATAAAGTTGAATCTAATCTTGAGCAGGAACACATTTATTTACTTAGTACATATCTGACATTAACGCCAAAAACGCCAAAAACCGAGAGAAGAAGAAGAAGAATGCGAAGAAGAAGATGAAGAAGAAGAAGCCGACTCGGAGCTGTCCGACTTCAGGCGAGCTTTTTGACACCTCCCCCGGCTGCGATCGGCTACTCTCGTCTACTTTCGAGGCGAGCCGCAATGTGTCTCAAACAAGCCTAGTACCAGTAGAAATACATTGCTTTTAAAATCGTGCTGTGCAACACGAATAAAAGGGGCAAATCGTGATGGTGAACACGAATCAATAGATTAAAAATCGTGTTGGTGAACACGAAATGCCGTGAGACTGGGTTGACTCACCGGGTCTAGTCAGACTTAAAATTCACAAAGAAGAAGAAGAGTCTTCCTGGACCTCATGTTTACAGGGCTTTATTTATTTGAACAATACAGGGTTAATATCTGAAATATATTATTTTATTTTCCTTAATTAATCATTTAAATAATGTCAGTCATGCCGTTCCACACTCCGGTACAGTAGATGGCGGCATGCAACTTTAAACGTTGGTGTGCAGTCCACCAAAAACACAAAAGAAGAAGAAAAGGCTTCCTGTTGGCTGTTGTCATCCCGGAAGATTTACCTTTCTCCTGACACGTAGCAGCCTCAACCAAGTTGGCAGGGCTCTGTGTAGAATTGTCAAACAACAGAGGTACGTGTAAGCATTTGCATTGCTTTACAGTTTAATAATGATGTATACGACAGGGTAGTTCAATTAAATATTGAAGGCTTCACTGACATTCACCAGCTATGCTTGCTAGTTATCCAAAACTGTTATTGCTAACACTAGCTTACCTACTAGCAGCAGAGTTAACGGTACGTTAGCCACCCACAGTTATTGTTGTATTCCGACATGGTTGTTGTAGTGGTTGTGATGGTTAAACCATGTGATAATGTATACAGTTAATAATAAAACGAGTGGTTTCATCATAGACTAAAACATACACTTTTATCTTGGTTTTGAGCGTGATGTTGACTACGTAAGCTAGCTACTTTAGATCACAGTGGTATTTAACTCATGGATTTTACGTTACCGTCACCGCTATTCTAACTAACTGTCCTATGCGTTTAGTAGTCAGCTTAATGTGTATACATACAGTGTTTGAAACGTTATACGAATCAACGTCTTGTGTCACCTAACCTAACATTAGTTACCGAAAGTAAAGCTAATAATTATGGAAAGCGTCCATATGTTTAACCATGTTACATTTTTCTTTCTAATTGCTATGTTGTCTTAAATAATGTAACTCTTATATCGACACCATCGTTGTTTACCATCTCACTGTAGACCACAATATTTGACCTAGTTGATAAGCTGTGTTCCTTTTTTTCCCCTTGTGTTTGCAACAAAGTGAGAGATGTCGGGGTTTGACACTTTCAACACAGACTTTTATCAGTCCAGCTACAGTGTAGATGACCAAAACCAGGCAGCCCAGGGCTACAACAATGCTGAAACCCCATACAAGTAAGTGAAGAAAACCTCCATTACCTAATACTCCCTCAGCTGTTCACATCGCATCCAAAAGGGCAACTTGATAGTTGATGTTCCATTTCAGCTGCTAAAGACTGACCTACCTAACGTGTTTGTGTTGCTGAATACCTTCTTTTACGTCTATTCAATGTATTTGTAAATGTGATTTAAGATAAAGTGTCTGTTAAAAAAAAAGAAATACTACTGTCTAATTGAAATGACATCATCAGAAAGTAACCTGCAAGGCATTTCATGTTCTTGGAGTCAAAGAGAGTACTGTTGATCATTTTCATTCTGTTTTCCCCAGGCCATACGATGGTCAGTACGACTACTCCCAGCCCATGGGCTACGCTCCCCAGGGGGTGATGCAGCCCCAGCAGCCTTACACAGGACAAATCTTCCAGCCCACACAGACCTACACTCCGTCCCCGTCACAATCCATGTATGGAAGCAGCTTCGATGATGAGCCGCCACTGCTAGAAGGTAGGCAAACCACATTGTCACTGTATGTTTTGTTAAATGTGCTGAAATGATCTGATTGTTATTCTGTCAGTTGATCCCTATTGCTGATTTTGTTGATGTAGATATTAAGGTGTCATTCAACAGTTGCAGCACCGTCAGAGAATCTAATAGCTGCAAGGGAGTTTTGACAGAGTAGGAAGTGCTGACAAATCCAAGGCTGGCTATCTGAACAAGTGACTTCAAATTAGCAGAACTAACTTTTCCAAAATGTTGTTGGTTGCTGTTTATAACGCTGTGTTGTGGATTTAAATGGTAGTTTCACTTCCTGCTTCTTACACTTTAGAAATGTATCTTATATTTATTTTATTTGTATTATTATTTCAGTCATTTATATAGAGCTGAAATCACAATGTTAACCTCCATTGCACTCGTGTGGTACACACACGTTAAAATGTCGCTCATCGGTCAAATCCACACTCTTTATACTTAAATGAGAGTGACCTAGATAGATAAGATGAAGATAAACGCTTTCATCGGCCTGCAAAACGCTGACTGAAAGGTCTGAGCATTCCTGAAACGCGTTAACTTGACAGTCCTAGTTTAAAGCAAACCAGTGCGCCTTCTGAAGGTATGCAATTGCATCTCTTGTATTCTTTGGGTTGAAGAGCTAAGATTCAAAGGCTTTATTGGTCCTTTGCACAAAAGCAACAGTGTAGTTGTTTTGCACTGAACATCTTAGGTCCCAGGCCCCCGCTAACAGTGCAACACACAATACAACAAGACATAAAAGAAATAAGGAAGTTAAACATTGCATTAAATAAATAGTGCAAGTAAAACAATGGTGCAGCTTAAATCCAGGACTAGGTAAACTACCTACATATACAATTATTATGTCATCCTTTTTAGAAGTCCCTACATATCTCTTGAAATGTATTTGTGTTCATTTGTTCCTACCTCCTATGTTTGATCATAGATCCAGTTTCCAAAATGCCTGATGTGTGTTTTCTCCGTCTTAGAATTAGGTATCAACTTTGACCATATCTGGCAGAAGACTCTGACGGTCCTCCAATCCAATGAAGGTGGCAGACGGCAGCATCATGAATGAGACAGACCTGGCTGGCCCGATGGTCTTCTGTTTGGCTTTCGGAGCTACTCTCCTTCTGGTAAATCATGTAGTTAATGTTGGTGTTTAGAATCAATCAATCAATCAATGTTTATTTATATAGCCCAATATCACAAATGTTACATTTGTCTCAGTGGACTTCACAGTTTGTATACGACACCCTCTGTCCTTAGACCCTCACATCGTACAAGGAAAAACTTCCGAAGAAAACC
This sequence comes from Pseudochaenichthys georgianus, assembly GCF_902827115.2. NCBI lineage: Eukaryota > Metazoa > Chordata > Actinopteri > Perciformes > Channichthyidae > Pseudochaenichthys > Pseudochaenichthys georgianus. Next base: position 13,520,261 of record NC_047516.1, on the reverse strand, counting down.
CACAGTTTAAAGGGAAAAATGGGAGAAACCTCAGGGAGAGCAACAGAGGAGGGATCCCTCTCCCAGGACGGACAGACGTGCAATAGATGCCGTGTGTAAATTGAAAAGATAATACATTTGCAACATAGGTAGTCCAAATGTTTGGAAATGCATGTGTGTATAATAGGAAGATGAATCCACGAGGATATCCATCCAGGACCGATGATCCAGGACCACAGCCACGACTCGCGATCCAGGACACAGGACCGCAGGATCATCCATGACTCCGGATCCCAGCGTATATAGACACCAAAAAGAAAGAAATTTGGGGAAGCTGGGGTTAATCGGAACATGAGAGTACACAGGTATAGACAGAGAGAAGGAAGAAGTAAGATGTCCCCCGACAAACTAAGCCTTATATCAGCAAAACTAGGGGCTGAATCTAATCAGCCCTAACTATAAGCTTTATCAAAAGGAAGGTCTTAAGCGCACTCTTAAAAACGGATAGGGTGTCTGCCCGCCCGGACACAAACTGGAAGCTGATTCCACAAATGTGGAGCTTGATAAGAAAATGCTCTGGCTCCCATTGTACTTTTAGAGACTCTAGGAACAACCAACAACCCTGCATTCTTGGAACGCAATGCCCTAGTAGGACAGTAGGGTATAATGAGTTCTTTAAGGTAAGATGGCGCCTGCCCATTAAGGGCTTTGTAGGCGAGAAGAAGAATTTTAAATTCTATCCTGTGTTCTATAGGGAGCCAGTGTAAGGCAGCCAGAACAGGAGTAATGTGGTCCCTTTTCCTAACTCTGGTTAGTACACGAGCTGCAGCATTTTGAATCAGCTGAAGCGACTTGACTGACTTCTTGGTACTCCCTGATAATAAAGAGTTACAATAATCCAGCCTTGAAGTAACAAATGCATGGACTAGTTTCTCTGAATCGTTTTGAGGCAAGATAGAATCTGTAGAAGTATAATCAGGCACTGACATGCTGCACCTTTTGTTACAGCCTGTACAGCTGTCATCATGTCAGTGTGTGCATATCTATATCTGACTGTGAACTTTGTTTGCTTTCTGTTAACAGACGGGTAAGATCCAGTTTGGCTACGTGTACGGTATCAGTGCGATCGGCTGCCTCGGCATGTACTGCCTCCTGAACCTCATGAGTATGACGGGCGTCTCCTTCGGCTGTGTGGCCAGCGTGTTGGGCTACTGCCTCCTCCCCATGATCCTCCTCTCCACCTTTGGAGTCCTCCTCTCTTTACAGTGAGTACAGAGATAAAAAACTCTTTAAAACCTGTAAAACAAGCAAAGGCTTTTATTTGTCTATAGACCGCACTGCTAGACATTATCTATTACTTGACACCTGGGGTGTAACAGTAAAAGGGAGTCCCTGTATGGTGTGAGTTTGGAACAACACGAAAAAAACAAAAGCATAAGAATGCCATGTTTCCATTTGTTTTCAACAAAGAGTATGGCAGTGTGACAAAGTGATAGAGAAAGACACAATTTAGGCATACTGTGTTCATAATAAAACATTTCTGTATTACATTATAGGTTTAACAAACACTTCAAGAAAAGGCAACCGTTCGCAATAGTATATACAACTCAAAAGATTCTCAATACAATAAAACAAATAAATAAAAAAATACTGGTAGAAATGACTATCTCGTCTCGGCACATCTGGGTTCTGCCATGAAATAGCTGTTGGCTATGTTTCTATTCACATACCCTACAACGGTGGAGCACCTCTGTCCACAGCTCTCTCTTTGTTGCTGTTGAAGCTGACTTGCAACTGTAGGAGGGTCTTCCAGCTCTGATTATCGTTCACTAGTTTCAAAATAAAAGACCTTTGAAATCCCATATATGAGCTATCAGCCCTGTGTTTAGATAAGAATACAACGAAATCTATCCCTGATGCAAGACTCAACTCACTGCAGGGTGATAGAAGGACAGCCCATCTACTCACCCAGAAAAAATCAGGACATTCTGATGTGGAGTTTCAAAATAAAAGACCTTTGAAATCCCATATATGAGCTATCAGCCCTGTGTTTAGATAAAATAAACGAAATCTCTCCTTGATCCAAGACTCATCTCACTGCAGGGTGATAGAAGGACACCCCATCTACTCACTCAGAGAAAATCAGGACATTCTGATGAAGGAAGAAGCAATGCGTCCCCCGACAGTCTTAGCCTATAGAACAGGGGTCTTCAACTAAAATTCAACGAGGTCCAGTTAGAGAAAATCTCCCCCATGCAAAGGTCCGGAACATCAAAATGTCTAAGTTGCTTTATGAATTAGTGTGATAATATTGAAGTGACCTGTAGCTTTATCAACGTCTGCATGTAATCAACAACTGACTGCCAATCAAATAAAGAAAGTACAATTCAAAAACAACAATATCTATTGTCAATTAACATTACTTAAATACTGTGGATATGTGTAATGTTCCTCTAGGGCTGCATTTACAAATAAAATAGAGAAATAAATAAATAGCTTTTGAAAATATGTGCATCTTAAAAGTGCTTAATTTTAGATAAATAAAATAAAGTGTAGCAGCAGCTTGAGTGTCCCTTTTTCTTTGTTAACCGTTTCACATCATGACTTAACAGTTTTCAGCCGATTATAGAACAATATCAGTCTTTACACATCATAACAATTGAACAGTTTTTAAAGTTTCTCTTTCTTTCCCTCTTATATTGCAGTCCCTCACTCACGCACTACCCTCATCTAGGGGGGCATGCTCCCCCGAGAAGTTTTTTTTTAAATATTGAAGTTAAAAGCATCAATGTGGTGCACTTTGAGAGCAACATTAAGAGATCTATGGATACATCTCTCAACACCCATATGAAACAGAACTGTAGCATATTTTTCTTTTTGGATATTTTACAAATCACTCCCCCTTTTAAACTCTATTCTTGTTATTTTAACAACTTTTGTGTTGCTGTCATATAGTATTTTATACCTGTTTTTCATTTAGTCTCATTAATAACTATAATGATCATATCAAGGTGTGCCTTAACCTCACTGAGCTGAGGTTATTTGAGCATCTCAGGAGAGAGCTCTCTTCCACCTGGTTGTAGAAAAGCTCTTTAAATTCGTTAGCATAGCTAGCTAGCAGATGCTAATAACAACAAAGATCGCCACTGTGCTTACAACTAAAGACACAGCCACGCAAACACTGCGGCATGTGTAGCTCCTTATGGGTATTGCAATATTTTAAGGGCTGGAGCGGCGTTCCGGTGCTCAGCACTCCTTTTCAGAAGAGACTTATACCACGTGAAGACACGTTACGCTCGTGTTGTGTTCATGAACCTGTCCTTGGCCAGGAAAAACAGGTACTCGATTGTTTAATTATTGTTGCGTCTAGATTTCTTCTTCTTTTTGAAGTGAGAAGTTGTGCCGTCGTCGGGACTGCTTTACATATCGAACCCGCTCAGAGGAGAGGAGTATTCTCATTTCTTTAATAGATCTGTCTGCTGCATTCCCCTCACCTCTCTCCTCGTGTCTCCCCTCCTCGGTCCTCCGCTCGCGATCTCCTGTGGGCGGTGCTAACCAGTCTCGAGGAGGGGACAGTCGATGGAAGAGGGAAATTTGAGTAATTGAGACAGCCATCTACAGTTGCTAGGCTTGTTTGAGACACATTGGCCGGCTCGCCTCGAAAGCTAGGACGATCGTAGCCCGATCGCAGCCGGGGGAGGTGTCAACAAAGCTCGCCTGAAGTCGGACAGCTCCGAGTCGGCTTCTTTCCTTTCATCTTCTTCTCTCGGTTTTTGGCGGATTGCAAACCACTTTAAGGTGCAGTACCGCCCACCTCCGGGAGTCGGCTGACTCGGGTTTTCATTTATAAAGAATGCACAACCATGTGTTTTAATCGTTAATGTCAGATATGTACTAGTAAATACATTTGTTCCTGCTCAAGATTAGATTCAACTTTATATGTTATTGCACAGATTACAGGTACTGAGACAACGAAATGCAGTTTAGCTTCTAAACCAGGTGCAACAAGCAGTGAAGTGGAAAGTAATGTATACAATACTACAGAATAACATATAGAATGTGTAGCGGCGATCGCTCATCAAAACAAAGCCACTCATGGAGGTTAGCAGCCAGAGTTCCCAACGCGTGTTGTGGTGAAGGATGAGGTCCACCATGACGTAATTTGTAATGCTTTATTTCTTTATAAAATGTTAAAAGGTTCTTTTAGGCCTATCTAAAATCTTGGTTAACATATCACAATCACGCACACTGTCAACACGGTCAACACGGTTGAAAAACGTGTGGCTTCCTCTCTAACCTCTCATCCCCACTGATCACCTGTGCCCACATATATCTTGATTACCTCCCGTGCTCCCAGGTGCGCAGATTAGATGACGCGTTCACACACACACAAATTGGCTCCAACACACCGGCCCCTAATTGTGACTGTATAATAAAGTGACAATTACACCAAAACACTAGTGGAGTCAATTATTAATAAAGAGCACGAGTGTCTCAGTCCATACTGTCAGTCAAAAAGGGTCCCGAAAAAAGGAAAAAGTAATCCGAACATAGGGATCTATGTCAGCTATTCATTCAGCTTCCTGGAGAAGACAGATCTTGGTGACTGGGTCGTTCCAGTATACTGCATTTTGTCTGGATTTTAAACAGACCGCACCAGTCCATGTGCGTCAGGAAAAATCTGCAGTATTTTCCCTAGCAACCAAGATCCACGGGGAGCAGTAGAGTCTGCAATGATGACGATGTCTCCTGTGACGAAACTCCTCTTCTCCTTTGTCCACCGTTGACGTTCCTGTAACAGTGGCAAGTACTCCCAGATCCATCTGCGCCAAAAGAGATCTGCCAGGAACTGAGCTTGCTTCCAACGTTGTTTGGTATACAGGTCGCCTCTCTCAAACAGTCCAGGAGGTGTCAGGTTTTCCTTTCTGACCATACGAATGATCCTCTCCCATACTCCTTATCATGTGGTTTGTTGTAGTCTGTCCATCCTTGACAATGATGGCGTTCACCGTCGCCTCACCTTTGACCTCTGTGTCTTCCAGTTGCTGTTCAGGCACTCTTTCTGCATAGCCCTTTTGTATGACAGCGCCCAGAAAGTTGACATACTCCTCGTTAAATGTTGCATTTTTCTTGACTTTCCTTTAAGACACAGAGCCCTTTGCTCAGCAACATGACGATTGTTTGGCATTGAAACTTTCTCTTCTCTGAAAGGTAGTTTCAGACTGTAATGTCCATCAGTGAGGTTGGCGGAATTTTTCATGATTTCCAAAATCTTAACTCTTCTCTGGACATTTCTGGCTGTTCGTCAACTGATCTCTCATTGAAGTCGTGGTTGTATTGCTTACCAGCAGTTCCTCCAAGCTGGTCAATGATATGTGATTGACTGCAATGGTGGGACAGCTGTTTACAATTTGGCGGTCTCCTCTCAGCAGTCCATTGACAACCCACCCTAGCAGGGTTCTGACAGCATAAGGTCCATCATCATTGCTGTTCACCACCTCCCATGGTTCCATGAGTTTTGAGACATTAGCTCCAATTAGCAGCTCCACGTCAGCGTTAATGACAGAAGTTTCACAGAGTTTAAGTGGGGCCATGCACTTAACTCTTCCTGTTTTGGAATGTTGTCACGAGTCACAGGCATTACAGTTTGTGTGAACACATCAGGTAGCTCATAGTAATTGTTACTGTTGAGTGCAGCCACCTCCAACCCAGAAATGATGTGACTACCCACAAGCTTTTCCTGATTCATTGTTCTCAACAGGAATTGGATTTTCTTCCTGTCATCTTAAGCTCCCTCATCAGTCGCTCTGAGCAAAAAGGTGGCCGTGCTACCAGGATCTAGGAAGGCATAAGTGTGTATCACTGTGCTGCCGTTTGTAGCCTTGATCTGAATGGGCACAATGGGCAAGGCACACTCCTGTCCTCCAACCCCAATATGGCCACATGTTTTGGTAGAAACTTTGTGATCCTCTGTTGATGTTTCGTGCTGTATGTCCTCTGATGAGACTTCCTTTCTCTGTGAATGGATGTGGAGGATAGTGGGATGTTTTAAATCACACACTTGGCAGTACAGGCGGCTGCGGCAGTCCTTACTCATGTGTCCAACAGCTAAACAACCAAAACAAGCACCCTTTTCTTTCAGAAAACTAATTTTCTCTGTGTGCATCATCCTCTCCATTTTGTAGCACATCTCCAACTTGTGATCCTCTTCACACAGCAGACAAGATATCCTTCTTGGCCTATACGGTAGGCTATTCTCCTTTGCCTTTCAGGTGCAGTTCCACGATTGACAGCTTCAACAGAAGTAGCAAAACTGCTTCCTTTCTGGCGGCTGCGAGGCTGGGATATGTTGTTTCCACTTATGTATTTTGGTGAAGAGATGGACGTGTCTTGAATGTTTCCAAACAGTGGATCAGAGGCAATACATACTTGTCGCTCAACAAACTTGACAATATCGCTGAAACTTGCTTGACGATGTTGCCTCTCCTGTAGCTCGTAAGCAAGGTTTCTCCATCTTTCCCTCATTTTATAGGGCAACTTTAAGATCATCGCCCGCATGTTAGTTGGCATATTCATCTCTGACATGTAGCTTATGTCCTCCATGGCATTGCAGCAAACACGGAGAAACAAAGAAAAAGCTTGCAAAGCTTTAGCATCCTCTGCTTTCACTGGTGTCCATCCAAGCGCTTGCTCCATGTATGCAGTGGCTATTATTTGTTGATTTCCAAAGCGTTCTCTCAAAAGTGTCTTTGCTCTTTGGTATCCCCTGTCGGGTGGCATGTGTTGACAGCTTTTAACCAGTTCTTTGGGTTGTCCCTTGGTGTATTGTTCCAAAAAGTATAGGCAATCAACATTGGTAGCAGTCTTTGCTTCCACTCCATGTTCAAATGCTCGTATGAATGCACTATACTCCAAAGGATCTCCATCAAAGGTTGGTATTTCTCTTGGTGGCAGTGACAATGTTAACTGTTGCTGCACCAACAGAGCTGTGATATCATTTTGCCTTTGCATGATGTTGATAATGTTGCCTTGATTCACGTTACTTTGCACTGAACCCGTATGTTGGTTGGTTTCCTGCACCAAATGTGTGTCAAGATCATGAGTGACTTGTGTGGCAGAGAATGTCTGCTGACATACTTGAGATGACGTGGGATTGAGTTCATCGGCTTTAGATCCATTTCCTTCTGGTATTGTTGTGGCTGTGAATGCCTCCATTGGCAATAGAGTGTTACTGCCACCTACTGGTGGATGATGCAACTGCTGGTTTGAATCTTTGGGGCGCGCACCCATTGACAGAGCAAAATTCTTATCATCTTCTGTAGGATTATGGTACTGCAAGTTTGCATCGTTGTGCAGAGTCTCCACTGACACTACCGCTCTGTTGCCCCCTTTTGGTGAGGAGTTGAACTGACCTTCTGAACCTTGTGCGATGAATTCTGTAGCAGAGGGTCTAAGAGAGATTTTCCTTTTGGCTCTGTCTAGATATGAATTCATTCCATTTGAATCAGCCCTTGAGCTTTGAACCTCAGATCCTCTGTACCTGAGCACATTGGCCTTTGCTGTATAGGCAGCAATTCCACTTTGCAATTCAAGCCACTCCTTGCGTTGTCTGATCTGCTCCTCTTCACACTTTCTGGCTGCTGCGAGGCTGTCCTCTTCACACTTTGTGGCTGCTGCGAGGCTGTCCTCTTCACACTTTGTGGCTGCTGCGAGGCTGTCCTCTTCACACTTTCTGGCTGCTGCGAGGCTAAGCTCTTCACACTCCAGTGCATGTTTTTCTTTGAGGATAGCCGCCATAGCACTGAGAGCAGCCGCTTCAGCCTCCGCCTTGATACATGCAGACGAGATGGATGACATGTTGGACCTGTGGCTGGAGCGACCAGCTGATGTGCACGTTCTTCCGGTTACATTAGAAATGCTGTCATTTGGACAGATATCATCAATTACCACAGTTTTGGTTGCAGCATTGACATTTACCACATTATCATCATTTGCATGTGTAAATTGCTCCTTTGTAGTTTGCAACCACCTTTTCATTGTATTCATCATTTCTCGATTGCCGTGCATTCGTGTTTCAAACCATTCATTTTGTTTTATAACTTCATCCTCTGGTATTAATGGTTTCAGGGACTCATGCAACTCATTTAATTCGATAATTGTTTTCACAAAAATGTCACACATGGATTCCACCTCAGACACATTTTGGCTTGAAAGTATCAATTGTTCAACATCCTTTGTTAATTTATGCAGTTTCTTTATCCTTGAATTCCTTTCATGTTGAATTGAAGCTATTTTTAATTCCAATGCTTTAACAGTGAGTTGAGGCTGTCTTTTACCGAGCCCACTCCCTGTATCACTTTGAGTGGCAGGCGCTTTAGGCCGACTCCCCTCTTGGCTCATTTTGACAGTAACGCAGCAGCTGCGTGAGGTTTTATTTTAGAATTGTCGCAGGATTTACCTTTACCCTGATATGAGAAGGTCTTTCACAGCTTGCAACAATTCTTAACGATCCTACCGTGGTTCCTCGTGGCTTTCACAGCGTTCACATGTCAGCAATCATCTGGAGCTGTGTGGGAACGCAACAGCTCCTTCTTCCGTCCAAGATCCTCCGATTCATTCATTGGAGCCTGTTTTTCAACAAGTGTAGCGGCGATCGCTCATCAAAACAAAGCCACTCATGGAGGTTAGCAGCCAGAGTTCCCAACGCGTGTTGTGGTGAAGGATGAGGTCCACCATGACGTAATTTGTAATGCTTTATTTCTTTATAAAATGTTAAAAGGTTCTTTTAGGCCTATCTAAAATCTTGGTTAACATATCACAATCACGCACACTGTCAACACGGTTGAAAAACGTGTGGCTTCCTCTCTAACCTCTCATCCCCACTGATCACCTGTGCCCACATATATCTTGATTACCTCCCGTGCTCCCAGGTGCGCAGATTAGATGACGCGTTCACACACACACACAAATTGGCTCCAACAGAATGAATTGAATGATGAATAAACAGTGGGGTATGAATACACTAGATATCAGCCTGTGAGCAGTATGAACAGTGTGTATGAATATGCTAAGATATATAAAGTATGAAAACGGTAAGCAGTATAGTATAAAATATATAGATATTAATTTCATGATGATAAACATTGTGGAACAATGATGAAAAATGGGAATGGATGTGGCGACGTAAAACTGACACAAAACAACAACACACTTTTGCCAGCCAATTGGAGAGTTTCATCAGCAGCACGTGGTAAACACCACCAATAAGCGCTCAGCTCGAGATACCAGCGAGCCGTTTCCCATCAAGCATTTCGCTTCCGCAGCTCGTGGAGAGCAACTGCGCCAACTCGCCTCGCCTCGCTCTCAAGGCTGCGGGCGTCTTTGTCCCGCGAGATTTCAAAGTCTCATGTGGGCGAGCCTCCAGAGCAAGTCGGACAAAATGACTAACCATCATGCAACGCACGAGCAAGACGTTGATCGCAACTGCGCAGGTCTGCGCAGGTCTTGCTTGTCTCAAACAAGCCTGCTCTCCACGAGCTGCGGAAGCGAAATGCTTGATGGGAAACGGCTCGCTGGTATCTCGAGCTGAGCGCTCATTGGTGGTTTTTACCACGTGCTGCTGATGAAACTCTCCAATTGGCTGGCAAAAGTTTGTCGTTGTTTTGTGTCAGTTTTACATCGCCACTTCCATTCCCATTTTTCATCATTGTTCCACAATGTTTATCATCATGAAATTAATATCTATATATTTTATACTATACTGCTTACCGTTTTCATACTTTATATATCTTAGCATATTCATACACACTGTTCATACTGCTCACAGGCTGATTTCTAGTGTATTCATACCCCACTGTTTATTCATCATTCAATTCATTCTATGTTATTCTGTAGATTGTGTACATTACTTTCCACTTCACTGCTTGTTGCACCTGGTTAGAAGCTAAACTGCATTTCGTTGTCTCAGTACCTGTAATCTGTGCAATAACAATAAAGTTGAATCTAATCTTGAGCAGGAACACATTTATTTACTTAGTACATATCTGACATTAACGCCAAAAACGCCAAAAACCGAGAGAAGAAGAAGAAGAATGCGAAGAAGAAGATGAAGAAGAAGAAGCCGACTCGGAGCTGTCCGACTTCAGGCGAGCTTTTGACACCTCCCCCGGCTGCGATCGGCTACTCTCGTCTACTTTCGAGGCGAGCCGCAATGTGTCTCAAACAAGCCTAGTACCAGTAGAAATACATTGCTTTTAAAATCGTGCTGTGCAACACGAATAAAAGGGGCAAATCGTGATGGTGAACACGAATCAATAGATTAAAAATCGTGTTGGTGAACACGAAATGCCGTGAGACTGGGTTGACTCACCGGGTCTAGTCAGACTTAAAATTCACAAAGAAGAAGAAGAGTCTTCCTGGACCTCATGTTTACAGGGCTTTATTTATTTGAACAATACAGGGTTAATATCTGAAATATATTATTTTATTTTCCTTAATTAAATCATTTAAATAATGTCAGTCATGCCGTTCCACACTCCGGTACAGTAGATGGCGGCATGCAACTTTAAACGTTGGTGTGCAGTCCACCAAAAACACAAAAGAAGAAGAAAAGGCTTCCTGTTGGCTGTTGTCATCCCGGAAGATTTACCTTTCTCCTGACACGTAGCAGCCTCAACCAAGTTGGCAGGGCTCTGTGTAGAATTGTCAAACAACAGAGGTACGTGTAAGCATTTGCATTGCTTTACAGTTTAATAATGATGTATACGACAGGGTAGTTCAATTAAATATTGAAGGCTTCACTGACATTCACCAGCTATGCTTGCTAGTTATCCAAAACTGTTATTGCTAACACTAGCTTACCTACTAGCAGCAGAGTTAACGGTACGTTAGCCACCCACAGTTATTGTTGTATTCCGACATGGTTGTTGTAGTGGTTGTGATGGTTAAACCATGTGATAATGTATACAGTTAATAATAAAACGAGTGGTTTCATCATAGACTAAAACATACACTTTTATCTTGGTTTTGAGCGTGATGTTGACTACGTAAGCTAGCTACTTTAGATCACAGTGGTATTTAACTCATGGATTTTACGTTACCGTCACCGCTATTCTAACTAACTGTCCTATGCGTTTAGTAGTCAGCTTAATGTGTATACATACAGTGTTTGAAACGTTATACGAATCAACGTCTTGTGTCACCTAACCTAACATTAGTTACCGAAAGTAAAGCTAATAATTATGGAAAGCGTCCATATGTTTAACCATGTTACATTTTTTCTTTCTAATTGCTATGTTGTCTTAAATAATGTAACTCTTATATCGACACCATCGTTGTTTACCATCTCACTGTAGACCACAATATTTGACCTAGTTGATAAGCTGTGTTCCTTTTTTTCCCCTTGTGTTTGCAACAAAGTGAGAGATGTCGGGGTTTGACACTTTCAACACAGACTTTTATCAGTCCAGCTACAGTGTAGATGACCAAAACCAGGCAGCCCAGGGCTACAACAATGCTGAAACCCCATACAAGTAAGTGAAGAAAACCTCCATTACCTAATACTCCCTCAGCTGTTCACATCGCATCCAAAAGGGCAACTTGATAGTTGATGTTCCATTTCAGCTGCTAAAGACTGACCTACCTAACGTGTTTGTGTTGCTGAATACCTTCTTTTACGTCTATTCAATGTATTTGTAAATGTGATTTAAGATAAAGTGTCTGTTAAAAAAAAAGAAATACTACTGTCTAATTGAAATGACATCATCAGAAAGTAACCTGCAAGGCATTTCATGTTCTTGGAGTCAAAGAGAGTACTGTTGATCATTTTCATTCTGTTTTCCCCAGGCCATACGATGGTCAGTACGACTACTCCCAGCCCATGGGCTACGCTCCCCAGGGGGTGATGCAGCCCCAGCAGCCTTACACAGGACAAATCTTCCAGCCCACACAGACCTACACTCCGTCCCCGTCACAATCCATGTATGGAAGCAGCTTCGATGATGAGCCGCCACTGCTAGAAGGTAGGCAAACCACATTGTCACTGTATGTTTTGTTAAATGTGCTGAAATGATCTGATTGTTATTCTGTCAGTTGATCCCTATTGCTGATTTTGTTGATGTAGATATTAAGGTGTCATTCAACAGTTGCAGCACCGTCAGAGAATCTAATAGCTGCAAGGGAGTTTTGACAGAGTAGGAAGTGCTGACAAATCCAAGGCTGGCTATCTGAACAAGTGACTTCAAATTAGCAGAACTAACTTTTCCAAAATGTTGTTGGTTGCTGTTTATAACGCTGTGTTGTGGATTTAAATGGTAGTTTCACTTCCTGCTTCTTACACTTTAGAAATGTATCTTATATTTATTTTATTTGTATTATTATTTCAGTCATTTATATAGAGCTGAAATCACAATGTTAACCTCCATTGCACTCGTGTGGTACACACACGTTAAAATGTCGCTCATCGGTCAAATCCACACTCTTTATACTTAAATGAGAGTGACCTAGATAGATAAGATGAAGATAAACGCTTTCATCGGCCTGCAAAACGCTGACTGAAAGGTCTGAGCATTCCTGAAACGCGTTAACTTGACAGTCCTAGTTTAAAGCAAACCAGTGCGCCTTCTGAAGGTATGCAATTGCATCTCTTGTATTCTTTGGGTTGAAGAGCTAAGATTCAAAGGCTTTATTGGTCCTTTGCACAAAAGCAACAGTGTAGTTGTTTTGCACTGAACATCTTAGGTCCCAGGCCCCCGCTAACAGTGCAACACACAATACAACAAGACATAAAAGAAATAAGGAAGTTAAACATTGCATTAAATAAATAGTGCAAGTAAAACAATGGTGCAGCTTAAATCCAGGACTAGGTAAACTACCTACATATACAATTATTATGTCATCCTTTTTAGAAGTCCCTACATATCTCTTGAAATGTATTTGTGTTCATTTGTTCCTACCTCCTATGTTTGATCATAGATCCAGTTTCCAAAATGCCTGATGTGTGTTTTCTCCGTCTTAGAATTAGGTATCAACTTTGACCATATCTGGCAGAAGACTCTGACGGTCCTCCATCCAATGAAGGTGGCAGACGGCAGCATCATGAATGAGACAGACCTGGCTGGCCCGATGGTCTTCTGTTTGGCTTTCGGAGCTACTCTCCTTCTGGTAAATCATGTAGTTAATGTTGGTGTTTAGAATCAATCAATCAATCAATGTTTATTTATATAGCCCAATATCACAAATGTTACATTTGTCTCAGTGGACTTCACAGTTTGTATACGACACCCTCTGTCCTTAGACCCTCACATCGTACAAGGAAAAACTTCCGAAGAAAACCCACAGTTTAAAGGGAAAAATGGGAGAAACCTCAGGGAGAGCAACAGAGGAGGGATCCCTCTCCCAGGACGGACAGACGTGCAATAGATGCCGTGTGTAAATTGAAAAGATAATACATTTGCAACATAGGTAGTCCAAATGTTTGGAAATGCATGTGTGTATAATAGGAAGATGAATCCACGAGGATATCCATCCAGGACCGATGATCCAGGACCACAGCCACGACTCGCGATCCAGGACACAGGACCGCAGGATCATCCATGACTCCGGATCCCAGCGTATATAGACACCAAAAAGAAAGAAATTTGGGGAAGCTGGGTTAATCGGAACATGAGAGTACACAGGTATAGACAGAGAGAAGGAAGAAGTAAGATGTCCCCCGACAAACTAAGCCTATATCAGCAAAACTAGGGGCTGAATCTAATCAGCCCTAACTATAAGCTTTATCAAAAAGGAAGGTCTTAAGCGCACTCTTAAAAACGGATAGGGTGTCTGCCGCCCGGACACAAACTGGAAGCTGATTCCACAAATGTGGAGCTTGATAAGAAAATGCTCTGGCTCCCATTGTACTTTTAGAGACTCTAGGAACAACCAACAACCCTGCATTCTTGGAACGCAATGCCCTAGTAGGACAGTAGGGTATAATGAGTTCTTTAAGGTAAGATGGCGCCTGCCCATTAAGGGCTTTGTAGGCGAGAAGAAGAATTTTAAATTCTATCCTGTGTTCTATAGGGAGCCAGTGTAAGGCAGCCAGAACAGGAGTAATGTGGTCCCTTTTCCTAACTCTGGTTAGTACACGAGCTGCAGCATTTTGAATCAGCTGAAGCGACTTGACTGACTTCTTGGTACTCCCTGATAATAAAGAGTTACAATAATCCAGCCTTGAAGTAACAAATGCATGGACTAGTTTCTCTGAATCGTTTTGAGGCAAGATAGAATCTGTAGAAGTATAATCAGGCACTGACATGCTGCACCTTTTGTTACAGCCTGTACAGCTGTCATCATGTCAGTGTGTGCATATCTATATCTGACTGTGAACTTTGTTTGCTTTCTGTTAACAGACGGGTAAGATCCAGTTTGGCTACGTGTACGGTATCAGTGCGATCGGCTGCCTCGGCATGTACTGCCTCCTGAACCTCATGAGTATGACGGGCGTCTCCTTCGGCTGTGTGGCCAGCGTGTTGGGCTACTGCCTCCTCCCCATGATCCTCCTCTCCACCTTTGGAGTCCTCCTCTCTTTACAGTGAGTACAGAGATAAAAAACTCTTTAAAACCTGTAAAACAAGCAAAGGCTTTTATTTGTCTATAGACCGCACTGCTAGACATTATCTATTACTTGACACCTGGGGTGTAACAGTAAAAGGGAGTCCCTGTATGGTGTGAGTTTGGAACAACACGAAAAAAACAAAAGCATAAGAATGCCATGTTTCCATTTGTTTTCAACAAAGAGTATGGCAGTGTGACAAAGTGATAGAGAAAGACACAATTTAGGCATACTGTGTTCATAATAAAACATTTCTGTATTACATTATAGGTTTAACAAACACTTCAAGAAAAGGCAACCGTTCTCAATAGTATATACAACTCAAAAGATTCTCAATACAATAAAACAAATAAATAAAAAAATACTGGTAGAAATGACTATCTCGTCTCGGCACATCTGGGTTCTGCCATGAAATAGCTGTTGGCTATGTTTCTATTCACATACCCTACAACGGTGGAGCACCTCTGTCCACAGCTCTCTCTTTGTTGCTGTTGAAGCTGACTTGCAACTGTAGGAGGGTCTTCCAGCTCTGATTATCGTTCACACTACCAAAGTGTGTGTGACTCCACACACCAAACAACTTGTTGTTTTAATCTCAACATATGTTGCTAACTACATATGTTTCCAGGTCTCAGTCTGCTGCATGCACCAGACTGAGACCTGGAATATCGCTCAATAAAGAAACCGTTACAGCCCTGAAGAAGTTTACATTTTTCAGTCGTTGTGTTAGTATTGTAGGACTTCCAAATAAGCTCAGCTTAAGTAAGTTATTGTGTAGTACTATGTAACCTATGCTGCATGGTTAATAATGGTGTCTTTGAATTTCATCAAAATAGCTACATTTAAAACAGTAAAAGGTAACATCCTTTTTATTTCTTGTCCTCTTTAGGGGCATGCTGGGAATTATACTAACGGCAGCAATCATTGGCTGGTGTAGCCTCTCAGCATCAAAGATCTTCATCTCGGCGCTGGCCATGGACGGGCAGCAGCTGCTGGTTGCGTACCCGTGTGGTCTCCTATACGGGGTCTTTGCACTCATTTCTGTCTTCTAAAACCCATCAAATAACAGTTCCAAATAACCGCTCCACGCTTTCTGTAATTTCAGTGTAATTAGTGTAATTATTGGCCAATTACACTGTTATTGTAGAAAAGTAGGAGCTCCTTTCTAAAACGGCACCAAGGTTTTTTTTTCTTTAGTAAGCCTCCACCTCTCACTACATCCGACTTGACCATATGCAGGCTGGCGTATTGTCTCATTCATGTCTCCGGTCCACTTTGCTCCATCATACATCTTAAAGAAGAGGACTGTGAAATAAACCTGGTGAAGAATTGAAAAATAACTCCTAGGGACCTTGTTAAGCCTTCAGTGGCTGTACAGTCCGATGATTCTACGGACATGAATGGGAAGAAAGTGAGCAATTATTTCACACAATGAAAACCCGAAGAGGACATTTTAATTTAGACAAATGGAACAATTTTCATCAATTTTCAAGGACTGATAACCGACTCTCAGCAACAATTTGGAGCCAGCGGGAAACGATTTTTGTAAAAGCTGTTGTGAGGTGTTTCTTTAAAACCCCTTTTAGAATCTAACCCTGTGAGACAAGGGGAAACACAGACGTTCCTTCTGCAAAGACTACATATAACGTGGGATATCTTCCTCTGTATCTTCTTCGCTCCATGACCAAGGATAATATAATCTCATCATTCACTCATCAAAGCATCGGTCTGATCTTTGATGTTAAAACAGCAGCTCTGCTATATCTTCTAATGTATTGGTTTATTATATTAATTCAAATGTTGATGCTTTTCAAGAAGACACCAGTTGCAACAAAGGCATTATTCTAATTTCCAAGCAAACTGATTTGATTAGATATCGAGACAAATGAAATTCTGAGTGTACATTTCTAGGACCAGACATCTATCGTTTTTTATTAAGACACTTCACTTTGTATGCTTTGATGTGTCATCTGTTGTTCATGTCTTCATATGCACATTAAAGTTGTCTTTGAAAGTTATCCCAATTAAATGTGAGGTTTTTGCCTATTGATCAAACTACTAAAAAAAGGCTTCTGCAGAGATTATTGGTAAAAGTGTGTCTTATATTTTTTATTTGACAAGTAAGACTACATGGCCTGAAGATCACTTAGAAGATCAGGCAGAGTCTAAAACTCTAAGCTGGTGTGTGTGGAGGAGTTTGGCTAGCCTGCAGGAAAAGCAGCACATAACTTTAAGGCTTTAGAATGCAGGCTCTCGCATAATCTAAACAGAAGGTTGACAAGAATAAATATTGATGGTTATTGTTGGAAAAGTCCTCTCTTTTTTTTTTTCTTCCTACTGGATTTTCCTTGAACTAACATACACAACCTATACACAAAGGGGGCTACTTAAATGGACGATAACCCACTTAGGAGGAATGAATAATTCGAAAATGAAGTGCTTTTTCTATTGCAGAAAACTCAACATCAAGGATATGCTTTGCATTTCAAGCAAATCTAACGGCAGCAGTCTGCTCTCAGAGGCCGCTATCTCAGATGGCAAGTGTTTAAATATGCATCTACTGAATGTATAAACTGTCTTGTAAGACAATTTAAAAGGGCGGTAAAATCAACCTTGATTTTAGTAATTCTATGTATAAACATTTTCATTGTCCGACCAAAATGTGGATTTGAAATTCCTCTACAAAGAACATTCCTTGTCTTCCAACTTGTTCTGCAACTTCTGCTCACACTGGAGAGTGTTTTCAAGCTTTCAATTGTTAATTTGTTCTGTGTCTTTTCAACGCTGAGTATCTCAGGAAAAAACTTCAGATGTTTTGGGTACGATAGAAGGGAGCAGGATGTTGACATTCACGCATTTTTTTGTATGTACGGTATCCGGTTTCAGCCAGATTGCAGTTGAGTTTCAATATCTTGCATCTGGATTCACTCAGCAGTATCTCACATTTTCCCTTATGGGCCTGGAGAAGGAATTTGTTCCAACATTCCGTACTGTATTTGCTTTTATATAATCCTTATTTAATCCGCTTCACCAGCTGATTGTTGTTACTTCCTGAAGGGACAGAAGGGAACATAGATAGGATGTATTTATACTTTGTGAAGTATGTAATCAGAATCAGAAATCCTTTATTAGTCCCACAGCGGGTAAATGTACGAGTCTGTGCGGCCCCAGGGGAGCAGAGTAGAGAACGGTGCCTCGCTCAGGGGCACCTCGGTAGTTACTTGGTCGTCCCAGGACTTGAATCGGTAACCTTCCGGATCCCAGGACAAGACCCAACGGACTGAGTCACCACCACCCAATAAATGATGTGTGATTTGTTCCTTGTATATAAAATAGTTTAAAGCAAGGGAATTGTTTCATTTAAATGTGTAAATCATAATACACTCAAATTGTGATAAGAATTTTTTTTTCAGAGACTTTGTGTTTTTTATCAAATCTTTTTTTTTTTGAGACATTGTTTTTAATATTAGCTGACAGCATTACAAACGCCCACCTGTTGGGTAATCAATCTGTTGTGTTAGCAGGTTTTTACATTACTATTCAGTATCGGCTTCTCAAAATTATTCTCGACTAATATACGGTACAGTAGATACACTGACTTGACCCAAGCACAATTGACAGATATCAAAAAATGGTGTATTGCTACGTCTTTGAATAAACATGCAATAAATAGGCGATACGAAAAAATCGCGTAAAAAGTGTCATTGGAGAACTTTAATTACTTGTGTTTGCACTCGTTGCTCAATTTTTGATTAACTATTTTAGAGTTGTATCATTCCATTGGGCCAATGTTGTTTCATAAGTTGCTTCATACATTGCTTTGAGCCAGGCTCTAACAGCAGTAGCACTTCCTATCAACAATATTTGGGCAATATTACAGCTTGTCACATATCCTTCCATAACAGGTGTACAGTCAAACACATAGTAGATGCTCTTTAATAAGCTTGAAGCGTGTGGAGTATTTACTGAACTAAGGAAACCGTGATGGGAGCCAGGTGGCTGTTGAAATGGCAAATTGAGCACCAAGAGAGAGGAGCTGTGTCTTCTTGTTTTTCGTCACCTCCTGATGTACACCCAAGCGCCTCCAGGTGACAGTGTTGAGTTACATACGGTCTCTCTTGGCTGACTGAATATTGTTTATAGCTGTGTTCATTGGCTGCAGTCTCACATTTACCCTGGAGGAATGACTACATCCCCACGTCTTTTGGGAACTTCCTCACAGTTATTGTCAGGAAATGTACAGCTCTCTATGAAAAACTCCTGTCTACCCAAAGCAGCCCATGATTCAAGTGTTTTACGTCTACATATCTGTTTGGTTAGGTTTTTATTTCATTGCTTAGTTTGTAGATTAAGCTAATTTAATAATAAAATAGCATGACATTTAGTGGAACCATTGTCAAGTATCCTGAATACACACACTATATTATTACTATGGCTGGCCCCAATCAGTCCCAGATGTTGTCGATGTAAACACAGATTATTGGCAACATGAAACCGTTATTTTAACTGAGTTATGGAAACAAGATTTAAAGGAGATTAATAGAAGAAGAAAAAAACAATATTGCTTAATAGTTTAACATGCTTTTTTCAGTTTTACCGTAAATCCTGGTGAAAAAGTTTTATTAATATTAGTCATCAGAAATTGTGTTTAACATCGTCATCATCACTACCGGCTGTTTTAGGAATATCTGCCTAGTTGACTGGTCTTCTTTTCCCCGGGGAATATGGGCCCCCATACCATTATGTTATCTAATGGAGGATAATCTCGCCTCCATCTGGCCGGCCTGAGCCACAGTCTGTTCTGCCCAGCAAGCTGGACGACTCACTGGAGAGCAGCAGCTAATGATGAGAGCTTCTCCTGCTCGGCTGGAAGAAAGGCATGGAGAGACACAAGCTGTAGGGATGAAGGTAGAGAGAAGGGGAATACACGGAAGTTTAACAACATACTAAAAGATGAACAACGCAAAATGTATAGCTACAAAACAGTATGACATGACATTTGTACAAATCTGCCCACAAGAAGATAGTTATGATACTGCATTAGAAATCCAATTTCATAACATCAATATGAATGTATCACAATATAAATTGATGCCTAATGCATTTGGAGTACATGAAACATTACTACTGGTATGTAATTACAATTGGAAGCTGTATGATTATTATTTTAAAACATGTATTTTTTATGTGAGCTCATATCGTATGAGGTTAACATAATATAAAGCGACATCAATATCTTCTTTAAGACAATATACAATAAAATGCATTTACTTTTACTGTGACATGAATTTATGGTACAGTATGACGGAGATGTCTTTCCAGTTTTGCTTTACCATCTTACTTCCCTTTTAATTAACAAGATTCTCTGATCTTTAGATGAGCTAAAAAAATTGTAATCAAGTGCATGCATATAAGACTACTGCTGAGGGCATAACTATTTTAAAGCTGCACAAACAATATTTGTTCAAGATCATATATTTTTCGGTTTTTAAGCTTGTTCATCTCCCTCCAAGAAGTCAAGAATAATATCAATGCTTTACTGCAATATGTTTGTGTCCAAAAAAACAAACACTTGAATGTTCAAAATGAAATGATGATTTCTCAGCATTGATGCATTTACTCAAATTCCCCTATAATATGTGTCACTTTGATAACACCTAGTTACAATTTCATAAGTTTGTATGATGTTTGTTTTGTTAAATGATTTACTCAGAACCATTTTATTATTTTGTATAAGTCAAGTCAGGGTTTCTGTTATGAAATGGTAGACAGAAGCTAATGTAGCTGGATAGCATAATCAAAGTGGCCTGTGTACGTGATGCGCTCCAAAAAGCCTCAAAGCAATGAGGCTGATTATGATGTTATCTCCACTGAGGGAGCAGACGAGCGACAGGTGGAAATGTATCGATTGGTATTCAGCAACGCAGCGCCGCCTTTTAATGCATCTGCAAAGCCAACAGCACATGAATATTCACAGAGCAACTGTTAGCACAGCACTGAGTGTGATTTGCTCCTGCACTTCATTAAACTAATTGTCCCCGCTCATTGCACTGCGGCCTCTTCTAACAGTTGATTCAGAACTCAGTGAACCAACACAAACACTGCAAGAGTCCAGCTGAGGGAACCTGTGTTTGTGTGTGTTAGTGTGTGTACATGAATGCATGCTCATGTGTATTCATGAGCAGGTGAGTATGTACTGCTGTACAAGCATTACATTGTACGTGTGCACTTCTGTGTACATACAGTATGTTTGTGTGTCTTGGGAGGGATGCTCATAATAATAAGCCTCATGGTGACTGGTCATTTATAAGATGTGATCATATCGCAGTGTGCAAAAACACATAGGCGTATAATCTAAACATGTTCACGGATATATACACACAGAGATGCAAAAATACACATACTTGATATTATTATTAGCTCAGTGCTTTTCCACATGCATACATACAGAGACCGACCAATGTACACTGTGCAGACCCACACAAAAGGGTCTAAAATAAGCACAGCAATTATGGTCGAGTCAACTTGATTTTGGAACATTATTGTCCAGTTGCCTGCATACTGCCATGTAGCCTGCCATCTTCACAGATGGATGTTTGAGAACAAAACCTTTCATTTGTCATATGTAAAAATGTCATGGCAATCAAACTTGGGAAATTGTGAACGTTTTTAATATGAATTAACACTTTAGAACGAATAGTACCAGTTTAGTACGTATTGTAAGTGGATGTTGTTGCCTGAGGCCCAGGAAGTGTCACGTGTCATAATGGGGAAAACATGGTGTAACTCATCATTTTATTAATGGCTGCATTTAGTGTGTTCCACGGCCCTGACAGTATGCATGACAACTCCATATGTTAAGGAAAGGTGTCAACAGCAGGAAACGGTACTTAATGCTTCCTTCATCGCCACGGTGGAGAAAGAGTTGGAGAAAGAGTTGGAGAAAAATGGTTACATTTTTGACCTGTCAAGCCACAGCTTAAATAATAATAATAATAATTTCAATTGTTATAGCGCCTTTCAAGAGACCCAAGAATGCAGACCCCCACCAAGGCTGTTACCATAAGTGAAGATCAGATCTGCTCCAAGATGCTATTTGTGCTTCCTTGGTGCATGCTACACCCTTTCACTACCTTTTTTTGAAATACAGGCCTGTGGATTTTCCATCATCCACAAAAAGATTTTAAAAGAATATAAAATACAAGACTTTTACTAGAGGAATATATAAAGAATAATTGGTACAGGTTCAATTATTACTGAATTTGCCATACCTAATCAACATATATTTACCGTATATCTACACCAGTAGTTGTTTATCATGCATTACTTTTTACTTTCAAATACAGTGATTTAAAGCATAAACGTGGGACCTATTGCAGAAAAGTAAACATAACTGAATCGGAATTTCTTCTCAAGAGAAAACCTAAATTAAAATGCTTTAGCCACATTTATGAACAGCACTACTGCATAGGTCTGGCTCAATAGAAATGATGAATGAACCTGGACAGATTGTGTTTTGATCTTTAACAATCCAAGGGGAAATGTATGACATCTCATCTGTGATAAACCATTCACCTTTAAAGAAAGAAATTAATTAGAACACTTTTTCTTTCGACTGCAGTACAACACAGATGCTCAGTGAGCCAAACAGTTCCTGGTGGATGACAATGGAATATTTTAAGCACCATATTACATAAAATGTTTCCTAATATAGCTGTAGTGTTAGGTAATAGTTTAAGCCATAGCAATTTAGCTTTTACATACCTAATACCAAAAAAAGAAGAAAATATGACAATAGTTCTCCCATCATTACAGACCTTTTCAGTTCTCTCTGTTCAGCCTCTGAAATAATTGTACTGTTTACTTTGGAAAGAGAAATGATGTTAACCTTCAGAGTACAGCGGCTATAAAGAATAAAAAACCCATCTGTTCATTGTGGGGGCGTTCTTATTCAATGCATGACATACGCATAATAACTCGGAGCATCAGCATACCAAAGCATCAGCGTCTCAGATGACGTCATTACATGTTTGTGCTTTCATTAGTAGAAATGTGACTCATCATTCATATTCATGTGTTTTCCCCCTAACTTTGATGGTAGTTACTCCTATTACTGCTTACTGAATTAGTGCTTACATGAAAATGCATCTGACTGTAGTTGTGGATAGTAGGGCTCTGTTAACAACCAAGCATTGCTCATCCTTATTTTAAGTTCACACGCCGCAAATGTTGGCATTATTTATGCTGGGGTCTCTTTTTGCTTGTGGTACCCAACGCAATAAAATATACATTTATTTAATCATCTTGCCTATTCATTTATTTATGAAAGCTAATGCATCCTATTTATAGTCAGGGCTGTGTTTCTCTATGCCTTATGTAACAGCCTGATACTATTACAGCAGAGCGATCAACATCTCAGATATAAGCACAAAGAGAATAAACAGGCTAAATAAATGTTCACGCTGAACTGACTAATTACTGGTGAATACACACTGGTTCCACTGGTACCTCTTGAGGTGTTTAAAAAGCATTCTTTAATATATTTTTGAATGACCCTGATATGAAATGCTGTATCTCGCATAGCACAAAGCTAGCTAACTTAGCCTTAATCAAATGTGTTCCTCTATGTTTAATATGTAAACATGCACATTTAATCTTGCTCTGCAGAAAAAGGAAAGCACAGTGTTTGTTTTTTTTCCCTTGGATGAATGACTTTTGCCTTGGGAAAAGAGATTTTTCCGTATTCTTTTCATCACCTATTTTTTTTGTCGCAGCCTGCCCATCATATAGCAGTCCGTTTTATACTGCTCAGTGGGGTAAGGATAACATCATGATTATTTCAGGAGTCATCAGATCAGCACTTAAAAGTAGCACATGCCGCAGCGGTAGTTGAAAACACTCCCTCCTTCCCTCCAGGATCCGGGAAGTAATTGGCAGTGTGTCGGAGAGCTGCACAGAGATCTACGGACCTTATTGCAACTCAAAGGGAAGAGCTCAAGCAGAAGAGAGGAATCCCGACAGAGCCTTGTATAACCTTGTGGCTTTAACTATTTATACAATGGCCAGCGAAAAACATAGTGCTGGGTTTGACACTCTGGACCATGACTAGGACAAGCCAGAGAGAAAATAAATATGAAAATGCACTAAAAGAAAACAAAACGGGAAAAGCAAGATAGATGGTCTAAAGTCAATTAGTGTTCCAATGTCGAGCTTTCAACTGATTATAATCCCCATCATTGTTCTATTTTGTGTGCTAGAACATGTTACCTTTGCTGGCACAAAGATTAATTTAGGTCATCAAAAGGGGGAAGAACAGGGTCTCCTAAGGGGAAGGTGGTACAACCTGCTGCAACTCCATTTTGTCATTAGCTTCAAAATATACTGACTATATAGTATTACTTTTTAGCCTTATCTTTTTAGTCATTGAACAAGGGTCCTAAATCCAGAGTTGGGTAAGTGTTGTTGGAATTGTATGTAATACGGACCCCTATGCACCTGTCAGTAACATGTCTCATATCCGTACTGTTGTTTATTCAATATAACCAAATGATCTGCACAGCTACATTGGTTCTGCATAACAATCAAACAAACCACTGTTTCTTTTTTTTGTAATTCCAGGAAACTCTTAGTGAAATGTAAATAGCCCTGAAGCCCTATTTTTTTTTTCTTCTAGTGTGGCAAGAGGTGTTAGGCATTCAAATATGAGAACCAATCAAAGTATGTGCTCTGAGGCTTGGCAGATAATGCATAATGAGTGGAAGGTTTCCAGACTGTAGTGGAAAAATCTCTCTGTGCCAGGAAGTTGGCATCCATTTTTAGCATAGGACCTTCTTTTTGCTTCAATCGGTTTTCCGACTAATTGCCTTGGTCAATTCTTAGAACTCTGTATAAGTAGTTGTTAATATGAATAATATAAATCATACATAATGCACAGTGTGTAATATCCTGCACATGCACTGGGCTATCTACTCTCTATTGTGTCATTATAGTGTTTGAATGTAGGCTCATTAACACTCAGCGGTTGGGTAATGATTCTCCCTGCGTTCCAATCTGTGAGAGACTGTGCCAGGTCACTTATTAATGTTAATAAACAGGAACAAATACATCCCCCATGATCAGTGAGTAATATAATGTACTAAAATACAAATTAATTGTACTTTTGTTCAGGAGGATAGATGCTTGTCATGGTCATGGCAGTAAAAAGGCAAATCACTTTTAACGACACATTTATAATTTGTCAAATGGTGTTATTTACCCTTAAGAAGATAAGACAACGTGGTCAAATACTCATATAACCAGATAGTCAAGGTAATGTATAGTACCACCAAATGATGACTTAACCACACCTTGTACAGGTTTCCCTCTAAAACCTACAGACACACTATGTTCTGTGTAGATCATGCAGGTGTTATTATGTGTTTTAGTGATTGTATTTACTTTCCAAATTGCAGACCAGCAAAACCAGCACTCACAGACTAGAAGTATCCACAATGTATAAGGTAATAATACTATATATGTATTGAGTACCTTTCATTTTAATTGTACAACGTAAAGCATTAGTTTCAGAAAACAATTACTACATTGGGATGCTTGTATTCTCACTATTAGCATAATAAATGAGGTAACAAGCAGTTCAGTCTTTAAGTTGATTTTAGTAATCATCATAATACATCAATATAATTGTCATAATCATTTGACTGTTTCTCTTCTCTTTCGTCTCTCTCCTCACAGTACTGTACAGGCAGTTCCTCTCTGTCTACAGCCATGCATGCATGATGCACAGCTTAGTATCAAATTAAATCATTTTGCTTTGATTGTTAGGGCGCTAATTACGCAGAGCAGAGAGCTACAGCCGCAAGAGCACAGTGGGCTTTTACATGTGTCATGGCAGCAGGGTGACTGAAAGCCACATGATGTATTGTCACTTCACGGTGGAAGGATTGAGTGAACAGTGAATGTTGGCTCTTTTATGGGCTCTATAATGGGGATTTCATTATGAAGTGTACATTTATGGAGGGAAGCCAGGGGTTGTTGTGCAGGGGCCTCATTACAAAAAGAACTGTGTGAAAGTGTGGAATCCTATCTAAGTTTAGTAGAGCAGAATAACTTTGTGATAGTTTCCTGAATTAATAGGGATAGGGATTTAGCTTTTATAGGGATGTTCTAACGTAGGAATCCTCAATTAGGATAACCCATCCTCAATTATAAAAAAAGGTTTGTTATTACAATTACAATACATATGGAGAACACTTTTTTAAACATTATGAAGACACTTTAACTGGCAAGACTTGGCTGAAGAGTACATTCTAAAATCTAAATAGACACAGGCGTTACAAATTGCCATCCCATTGGAAATGAAGCTTACAGTAAGTTATCTTTAAATGAACATCAGCAGGAGCTCTAAGAAAGGATAAGACACAGTCATGCTTTTAGAAAACTTTATTTGGTGATAGACTGATAGCATTTTTTCCAACTTAAGTTGACATAGGACAAACAGGATATTATTTTGTAATGAGGCCCCTAGAGGTTATCTTAAGTGCATTGCTGCTACATTGACACATGATATATGCGTTCTGATGTATATCTCACGCACCCTTTACTATAAGGGGGCTAAGTTAAGGCCCTGCCAAGTTTCTTCTGTGCTGTGGTGCGCTGCTCTGGTATGTTAGTTCAACTATAACACTGCTGCCACTGAATACTTGTTGCATTTCATAAGCAAGCTCCCCTGCCAACAGTCTGATGATGTCACCTCAGGAAGGCTTTGGGAAGGAGATAGTCTAGCTCCTGCTCCTCAACTTAGTTTGTCATTTCAGCTGTCGCCATCAAATCCCTTTTAAAGCAATGTTTTCCTGTTCTGTCGTAGGAAGTGTAGGTCCGCAGGGACAAAGGGGTTTATTCTTCGATGTATACCAAGGGACCACGGCTTTAATTCACCATGATACTGTCAGGTTATTACTTTGATTGATATCATGGCTCTGTGTCGTTGCTGTTTGTGTTAGTGTGCTTGGCAAAGTCTTGATGTCTTTGGCTCTGCTGCTATCCACCCATGTGCTGTGTTTACATTGGTATTAGTAATTTAAACAATACATTTGTTATATTTAATCAGGCAGTCTCATCAATATTAAGATCCCATTTCCAAATGAGACACAAGAACAAGAAATATTTACAAAAACATACATAACAAAACAAAAGCAACACATAAATTAAACAGATACTGGAATTATAACAACACAAGAGATAATAAAGCTTTCAAAACTTTAATTTAATGTCTTTCTTTCTTTAAGTGGCGGGCTTATTTTTCTCATAGGTGTTGTGGTGAAATGTGAACTTTGATTTTTGAGTATTATATTTTATATGAACTACATTGTATTGCAAATGAATATGATTGTTGCTGTGTTTTGGTGATGGTTGACGCTATTAGATCATTAGCTCATTTTCTTTCCCCAAACTTTTAATACATTTATATTATTTGTATATCTTCTTTCTTTATCTTTTCTTATTCTATTTTGACACTGTTGACTCTATTTTGTAATTTGGCAGTAGACTTTCAGTTTTTATGTACGTCAAACAAACTATTTTGGCTTTATTAAACCATACTCCTCACTGTCGATCTGCGCACAGTCGATTGATACACTGTCATTTTGCAATCATGGGAAACTATTATTGCTTTTGTCACACAAAGGTAGATAATAATAAATAATCCGATTCACATTCCATGTGACATAACAATTCATAATAAGACACTGTCCGCTACACTGTGTTCTTCCCGTACTGTATAGCAAATGGATTTGTTGCTATTATTGTTCAGCCATTTTATATAATGGCTTGAGTTAGGGTATGTATTTAATGTGTTAATTAAAACACAATTTTATTATTTGTGTGAACATTTGCAGAGAGTAAACAGGTCAGAGACAAGGCAGCAAATAACAAGTCTACATATTATTTTCTGGATTCAAATAATACATTCAAAACCTTCTCTCTGTTATATTTGGACTAAGCACTACAATATCCTCTCTGTGCACTTAACACTCAGATTAAAAGCACTCATTCTTCTATCTCGGGGAAAATTGTGCAACGCATCCTTCATAATAACTGTGTACAACCTGGAGTAGGCATGGGAACATTCTCTCGCGCTGCATCCTAATGGCAGATTAAGACACTATGGATCTAATTGATGCTAATCAACACAACTAATTACTCCCCCTAGATAAACAAGCTTCCCATTAGTGCAGAAATTAGTCAGGTAATGAAACCCTTGTTCTTTGGATGACTTTTCAATGTCATGATAAAAGGGAAGGGACAGATCAAGATATAATAGACATTTATATTGGTGAAGGGATTTGTACTTGCATATGGGGTTCTATGCATCTACCAAAGAGTGAATACTCACAATATAATACACCATCAAGAAGATTTCAAATAAACAAATGTTGCCTTCTCAAATTTGGTGAATTATCAATAGAGGATCTCGGATACCTCTTACACAAATATAGCAAAGTCCACAGTCATATCAGAAACATCGTTTTTTTGTTTGTTCATATTGTGCAAAAATGACCTGACTGCTGGTGATGTGTGCTTAGGCAGGTTGTATGTTATAAAGGACTGTACCGTTAACTGCTCATTTATAATGTTATATTGTCATAAAGGCAGGCAAAGATTGCAGTGTATCCATGGACATAACAATGAATTCGTAAAAAAAAACATTCTTGGACAAAATGCACCCTAACCAAACCTGACAGTTTTTCAATTACTATAGACAACTCTTCAGTCTCCCCCTCCCCTCAGGTTAAGAGTCTGGGTGTCATCCTCGACGGCACACTTTCATTCAAATCTCACATCAGTAATATCACTCGGTCTGCCTATTTCCATCTACGCAACATCAACCGCCTCCGCCCGTCCCTTAACCCTAAGACCACCGCCATTCTTGTTCACACCCTGGTCACTTCCCGCATCGACTACTGCAACTCCCTTCTCTTTGGTCTCCCTCTCAAATCCATCCACAGACTTCAACTGGTTCAGAACTCTGCCGCCCGCATCATCACCAGAACCCCCTCCATTAACCACATCACTCCTGTTCTTCAGCAACTTCACTGGCTCCCCGTCAAATCCTGTATCGTTTTTAAGATTCTGCTCCTCGCCTTTAAGGCCATCCATAACCTCACTCCTCTGTACCTCTCCGACCTCCTGCACATCAACACACCCATCCGCACACTCAGATCTTCTGCTTCCCTCAGCCTCACTGCACCCCCCTTCCGTTTAACCACCATGGGGTCTAGAGCCTTCAGCCGCTCTGCACCCCGCCTCTGGAACTCCCTCCCACCTGACATCCGCAACACTGACTCTCTCCCCATTTTCAAATCACGCCTCAAAACATATCTCTTCACACTCGCATATCCACCCTGATCGTTATCCATCACACATCCTCTGTTTTATTTATTTGATTTGTTATATACTGCATTGTCTTGTTTATGTTTCTTATGCTGGTGTTAGGTATTGTGTATCTTGTTTTTATGTGTTTGTACGGCGACCTTGAGAGCCTTGAAAGGCGCCTATATAAAATAAATGAATTATTATTATTATTATAAGAAAAAAGAGTTAGGGAAGAAAGTAATAGAAAGAACAAGTTTCTGAATATTTTTGAGGATGTTGTCAACATACACAAACACACTTACAACTGTTATTAGGTACAATCCTAGCTGTTATATTGGCTAATGGTGGTGAATACAAAATAAATACAATACAGCAGCCAACATTCCTCAACTTACAAAAACACAGACACACTGAAAAAGAAATATTTTAAGGACTATTTTTGAAAGACAAAGACCAATTTCAAAGTGTGCACAGGAGTCAGGTCGAAATATATCTAATCATTTAATTTAATAAACAGCATCAGATGAAGAATAATGTATAGGAAGTGGTGGAGTGAGTAGAAGAAACAGTTGGGTCAATGATGGAAATTGTGGTGTAAAGTTTCAGTTGGTCACATCATATCACCATCAACCCAGCATACTGTTTTCCCATCTTGGTGTGTGCATGTGTAGGGCCCCGTCTCAGGTCGACTATTTTCATTTCCTCGGTCCTCTGTCTCACCGGAAGTTGATTTGTCTGCGCCATCTTGAGTACCGTCCCATGGCTCTTATTTCTGCCGGAGGATCGAGGAGCGAGGAGCGATAATGGAGGAGCGATAACTGAGGAACCACCAGACCATCCTCCGATGAAATCCTCAGACACTCGCCCCGCCCCCTTACTGTGTATCGCTCACTGATTGGACGATACAGCGCATGCACTGATCTGATGCTTCTTGACCCACAATAAACAATAAACTTGACTTTATATATACAGTCTATGCTCTTGACCAAGCGGCAAACTCTGGGGAAGAGCCGGGACGCCAATACGGAAGTGCCACATACTGCAGTTCATATATTGACCGATATGGACTGACTGCAGAAAGGAGCAATTTCCACCCCCATGTTAAAATGCCCAAATTTACAGCAAAAAAAAACATGTTTCTACCCACGGATGCAATAAATATTATTATGAATATAGTTAGATTCCACCTTCATGATTATGGATCTGTGAGTGAATTGTTTTCTAACACGACCCTTTTATTTATATTAGGTCTTAAAGTTTGTGCATAAATTAGGGCGTGGTCACATTGAGTGACGGCTCTGTCAAGTGACTGCTGCTGTTAGCTTTCATGTCTCTCTGCTAGCAGCTCTGTGATGCTACAGGGACTCTGCCTGCTCAGTTCATCCAGGGAACACAACTTGACCCCGGCCCTGTTTGTTTGTTCTTCATGCTTATATATCCAACACACTCTCACTCCCTAAGCGTCCAGGAGCGACGTTTGGTCAGTGTCCGTGGCGTCCAATTGTGACGCTCTTAGGCTCCTTCAGCGTCATAAAGGGACGCAAATAGCTTTCAACTGATTGCAATGTATTCCCATCTGCGTCGGGATTTGACGCTCATGGAAGCACGGCATTCGTTTATGCCGGCTGCCCTTAAAGGCAATGTGAGCGTCCATTCCCATTGGATAACGGAGAATTGTACACCCGGAAGTAAGTATTCCTCTTACTGTCGATTGATTTTACAGTGATATCTGCACTACTCATCGACTAAAAAACACCAGATTATCCTTGTTAATTGCACAAAATTGATTGGTTTAAATTGTGCGCAATGCTTTTGTATTTTTCCCCTTCGATTCGGAGAAACAAATATTTTTTCTGAGTAAAGGATGGCAGAAGACACCCAGAATCCCCAGCTATCGTTTGGACTACACCATGTACTCTGTTTGACAAACCCCGTTTTTTTTCACCATTCATTTCAATGGCTGGCGTCTATGTCACGTGATCTTCAAATTTCTCCCTGCAGAAAAAGAAAACATGGCCGAACTTCGTTTTATTCTCGGTGGAAAATGCCTATTTTAAAGTTAGTTTGGCCATTAAAATGCGTTTTGATGTCATTTGATGCGAGAAATATGAGTTGTTATTTCAGATTATTTTTGCAGTGGATGTACATGATCTTTAGTTTGCTAGTTATTACGAAGATTACTTCAGGAAATCGCGACGTTTTCATTGTTACCAAGGTGGTTGCTAGGGACGCTGCTATCGATATTATTTCTGTTATGTTGTGTAACTGTTTAATGGTGTTATCTTTATTGCTACCCCCTTCCCCGTCAATGTATAGTGTTGGTCCACAGCGCAAACATATTAGTTTAACAAAATCCGCATCTAAAGATAGCCTACGTTATTTTCCCCTGTGCAATTCCAGTCTCACATCTCACAGCACATCGTCATTAACAAATACCGGAAACAGACCGAAAACATTTTTTTAAATAATAATAATACTTTATTCCAAGTGTGCTTGCTTTTCTCTTTGAAAGTCATCACATAACGGCATTGTAATACATGGTTCGGCTGCATTAAATATTACATATCTGCCGTAGTTCTGTATTTATAGAGCCCTGATGAGAAGACTTCTAGACAAACATGAGGAACTGAAAACGTGACGTGGATCATAAATATATCAGCCATTAAACAACATCTTACATTTATTTTCACACAATACGTCTCCTTGCAGTATCAACACTAATTCGGCTCACTTTTATATTTGATCCAATTGGTAGATAGGCTGTATTTACACCATAAAGGTGCACAGCTGATATAAAGGGACACCTAGTGGTTAAAGCATGTTATTGAATTTCATTATTTTTATTATTAGATATTAATAGGATCCCTATAAAGTATATTCATTACTCGTTATTCTCTACTAATAGTTCATTAAAGACTGTATATAATGACTATTTTGCACATCCCTTTCAAGATTTCAAGATTTTCTAAGGTTTATTGACATATCATATAGGCCTACACAACTGTGGTGTAGTTCTGCACTGAATGAAAAACTTGGGTCGCAGGTTCCTCAATAGTGCATTACAAGACATCTATCAATATTTGTGCATACCTCCAGCAATGTTGAAGCACTTATTTTAACTGATATTATACATAATGTATTATACTCTTATAAGATGTATGTAGATATTTCATCTCCGGCCTTGTCAGGTATTGAACAATCAATAAATAAAGAACACAGAATTGTTGAATATAAAACACAGAATTTGTGTGATTATACTAAATGATTTTCAAATAAACACCACTGCATATTTAACTGTTACACATGCTGATGTAACGCAAATGTTCCAACTTGGGATCAATAAAGTATATCTTATCTTAAGCTGATCGATGGCTACTGCCATATTTGCAAAATGTGCCTCTGAACCTTGACAAGTGCATGTTTCAGGATTATCAATTAATGTAATGTAATGTTATCAATTAACAACAGGGGTCACAAACATAAGACCAGCTGTTAAATAAAGCTCTTCTGACCTTAGCTGGCATGTGTGTATATATATTAATACTGCCCATTATGGGCACAAGCAATTTTCACCCATTTATTAATTATATGTTTTAAATGTGAGTGTTTCCTATCCCCTAAACCTCCAGGGGTGTACACAATTGAATACTGGCAACTTCTTATTATGGGAAATACGAAAACGTCTTTTAAAACTACAACTCCCAGTAGAGACGTGCCATAGAGAACATGTTGCGAAACACAATAGCCAGCATGTGTAGTTCTGGGGACGGGGTGGGGGAGGGGGGGACGCGGTGGACCCGTTCAAATCCAGTTTTGGACAGTCTGCCGTGGTTCCATCCCATTTCAAGTGCTGTTCGAGAATCGGCTTAACCCTCGGAGCACACTCTCCAATCACAGAGCTTGAGGACTATCACGGGGTTTGTCAAACAGAGCACATGGTGTAGTCCAAACGATAGCTGGGGATTCTGGGTAGTGTAGTGTCTTCTGCCATCTTTTACTCAGAAAAAATATTTGTTTCTCCGAATCGAAGGGGAAAAATACAAAAGCATTGCACACAATTTAAACCAATCAATATTGTGTAATTAACAAGGATAATCTGGTGTTTTTTAGTCGATGAGTAGTGCAGATATCACTGTAAAATCAATCGACAGTAAGAGGAATACTTACATCCGGATGTACAATTCTCCGTTATCCAATGGGAATGGACGCTCGCATTGCCTTTAAGGGCAGCCGACACAAACGAATGCCGTGTTTCCATGAGCGTCAAATCCCGACGCAGATGGGAATACATTGCAATCAGTTGAAAGCTATTTGCGTCCCTTTATGACGCTGAAGGAGCCTAGGAGCGTCACAATTGGACGCCACGGACACTGACCAAACGTCGCTCCTGGACGCTTAGGGAGTGAGAGTGTGTTGATATATCGGACTATTGTGACTCGCTCTGCAGTTGAAACAGACGGTGCATGCATGCGGTTTTGCGGTAAGTGAAAATCGAGTAGTTATTTATGTGTTAATGATTTTAATCAGCTACGTAATGAATGTTAAGGCTTGGGTTAGCGTGTGAGCAAGCGATAGCTACATCGGTGCTAACGATGCTAATCGTAGCCTCCAAGTTAAAATCATAGACTGTATATATAAAGGTTAAAACGAAATAGACAAGTGTTAAGTGTTAAGTGGGATAATATTGTAGAACAAACGGCTTCTGTTTGAGGTTGATAAAATAAGGTCATCCTTGTAACTTAAAGAGATATTTTATTATGTAGGTAGGAACTGTATGCATCGCTCAGGTTAATTTAAACTGGCTATGCTCAAGTATGTAGACAAGCTAATGTCGAAGTAGTGTATGTGAAATCAATCTCACAATAAGATGTGTGTATATTACAAATAATAATGTCATATTTCAAGATGATTACTTAGATATTACAATATGGTTGGTTGAGCTGGAGTTCATTATTGAGCTTACACGTTAACGTCACAGTCATCTGAAGAACGAACCCAAACCTTGTTGTTTTTATTAATTGCATTACCAAATGGGTATCAAATAAACAGTAAGCATTGGTAACACAACTTCCAAAGTTACAGTAAAATAAAAAGGACCCTGACTCGGACAATACACAATCCAACTTGTTCAACAGAAGAGAATCAGTCATATTGTTTGTACACATGGTACTTTACATATATATATCTGTTTGTCTAAGGTGTCCAGGTGATGCAGACAGGCTGGACCAGAGAGTGAGAGACAGAACTGGACTCCTCACAGCAGTGAACTTCAGCACAGGTACAAAGACTCTTTTTTTCATACTGTACAAAGAATCAAGAAAGATATTGGTTTAAATAAATGAAGTATTGACTTTAATACACTGATATACATTCCATTAAACAATACTAAATACTAGATCACCTACACAATAACATCAGTTAGGTTGAGGGTTTTTTCCATGCAAAAAGTTACATTTAGATGTTAACAAGCAATATGATTTTGTCAGCTTTCTAATTTAATGTATTAAAGGCAAAGCTATTTAACACATAGTGAGAACTGCTACTATTTATCTCTCAATATTGTCTGAAAAAACGTGGTAAAAGTTATTCTCTCAGTGAGACAACAGGGCAAGCTTCTACAGTTGCACTACGTTTTGATAACAGTTAAATATTATTTTGATAATAACATATATTTCAATGTTGATGAACTTCATACTGTTCATTCATAATCTGATTGTCTTTGTAGCTCACTGTTGAAATAAAAAAAAAACATTACAATTACAAAATAATTATATCTACAGCCCCTAAACACACAAACACACCGCTTTCATAAATAACACACTTGTTCTGCAATAATATGTTTTATGTTTCCTGTCATTTTTGTTAGGAAAGGACATGCCTGAGTGTGCATTCACACCTAATAGTCCATTTTCTGGTGCGCACCAGACGACAGTTTGTTACGTTATTTCATTTTTCAGAAGGTTCGGTTTGCGTTCACACGGGCAAAACTCAAACTGATTATAAACTTTAAACACAAGTCATGTGCACGAAATGCTGTTCAACCATTGGTCAGACATTAAGGGGGTAAAAACGCAAATCCCGGCAATTTCTACCGGAGCCTCCGCCATGGAGCATCGGCACTTTCGGCAGGTTATTCTCATGCTGCTGTTAATCTGGAGATCAACAGACACTAGCGGCCCGCGCATATGATTATATAATCAGACAACGTCCATTAAAAAACATTATAACATTATAACATTATAATGAGAGACGTTCTGCAGTAAGGAGGAGGTTTCAC
Organism: Pseudochaenichthys georgianus; assembly: GCF_902827115.2. NCBI lineage: Eukaryota > Metazoa > Chordata > Actinopteri > Perciformes > Channichthyidae > Pseudochaenichthys > Pseudochaenichthys georgianus. The sequence goes on along the minus strand of NC_047516.1, from coordinate 13,485,039 downwards.
AGACGACAGCTGTTCTTACTTGTATGTAGCTGACGGAGAATTTTTACTTTACACAACACTGTTCAACACTTCATTCGGCTTCACTCTTTAACTAAACAACCGCGGATGTCTTGAAAGACTTTCGCTGAAGATTTTTGAAGACATCCGCGTTCTTGTGACACATAAATACTACGCTTCCTAGGTTTTGGTGCGGACTGCGTTCACACCAGCAATGAACCGCTCCAGAGTTCGCAAGCAAGCGTTCCGAGACCACCTATTTTAGAGGACCAGAGTCCGTTTGTTTAGTTCACTTAAGAGGTCTCGGTCTGTGTTCACACCGACCCAAATGAACCGCACCAAGCGGCTAGACGCACCAGGGTTTGATTCAACTGGACTATACAAGGCAGGTGTGGACACACCCTAAAAGACACGACATTTTCTCCTTCTCTGAGTGTCAAGAAGAACATCCAAGAGGAACATTAAAAGCTGATGTTATGAGATTTTAAGACCAGTACAGGACATTCACTAAGAAACTATAGGTTACTTACGTAACCCCAGGACTCAGAGTAACATGAAGTGAGATGTCTCACTATGGGATGCGCCTCAACGCGTATGCAAACAGAAGCATCAATCTCATTACGCCAATCCTGATTGGCTGGTGATCTTGACGTCAACGTCAGGGAATCCACCCACCCTTTAAGTAGCTTGCGCTACGACGCAGCGTCATTCAAAATAAGCACCTCTTCTCGCTTCGCCATAGCAAGAAGGGCCGTCTGGTGAGACATCTCACTTCATGTTACTCTGACACTGGGGTTACGTAAGTATCCTATAGTTCTCATTCATAACACTCCGTTCGATGTCTCACTATGGGATATTGAAACTCTCGTATTGCTAGACATGCTTATCTCGAAAATCACCAAAACAACCAGAACTTAACAGGTAGAACTCTGTCTCAACACGGGACCCAGCACTGCACAGGCCACACTTGGAGCAGAGACATCTAGCCTGTAAAAGCGGACAAAAGTGAGCGGCGAGGACCAGCTCGCTGCTGCACAAATGTCTTGGATGGAAACACCCTTGAACAAAGCCCAGGATGTAGCCAGTCCACGAGTAGAATGAGCACGCAGGCCCGTTGGTGCCTGCAAACCCTGACTCGTATAAGCCAGAGCAATCGCTTCCACAATCCAGTGGGAGAGCCGTTGCCTGGTAACGGGCTTGTCCTTCTGAGGGTTAGCCCAGGATATAAAGAGTTGGTCATTACAACAAAACTCTTTTGACCTGTCCATATAGATGCGTAAAGCACGAACTGGACACAGCAAATTCGGCCGCTGTTCCTCAGAGGAACACAGCGGCGGAGGAAATGCCACAATGTCAATGGGGGTACATGAGCCAACCACCTTAGGTATAAAGGCAGGGTTGGGCTTCAGCAACACTCTCGTTTGCCCCGGGGCAAACTGAGTGCATGAAGGATGTACAGAGAGCGCATGAATATCACTGACTCGCTTGGCAGATGCCAGAGCCAGTAACAACACTGTCTTCAGTGACAGGTGTTTCATGTCAGCTTCTTCCAGGGGTTCACATGGAGGTAGAGTGAGCCCATCTAAAACCACTGCCAAGTCCCATAAGGGCACCAGTGACCTGGAAACAGGGAGGAGCCTGCGAGCCCCTTTCATAAAACGGCAGACCAAAGGATGTTGGCTAGCCATCTTTCCCTCAAAGCCCACATGGCATGCAGCAATAGCAGCCAGGTACACTTTAATCGTAGAGAAAGCTTTGTGTTTATCAATTAAGTCCTGTAGAAATGATAAAATCACCCCGACAGGACATTGAAAAGAGATGTGTCCTTTTTGAGGGCACCACTCCTCAAACACCCTCCACTTACAGTCATATAGAGGCCTGGTGGAGGAAGCTCTCGCACTCTGAATAGTGTTTATCACCTTCTGAGGGAGCCCCACTGTATTCAGATTGTACCACTCACGGGCCAGGCCCATAGTGCCAAGCGCTCTGGGTGTGGGTGAAAGATCGTCCCCCCCGCCTGAGACAGTATGTCCCTGCGTAGTGGGAGCTGCCACGGCTGCCCGCACAGCAGCTGATATATCTCCGCCAGCCAGTACATTGCAGGCCAGTGCGGAGCTATCAGGATAAGTGTGTGGCGTTGTTCTCTCACTCTGGCCAGAGTTGGGGGTATCAGAGCCAGGGGTGGGAACGCGTACAGAAGGACCGGAGGCCAAACGTGCGCGAGCCCGTCCTCGCCTAACGGTGCGTTTAAATCGCGCATTGAAAAGAACAGCTGACATTGAGCATTTTCTTTTGATGCGAACAGATCTACCGCGGCTCGGCCGTAACGCACCCACAGCTGACTAACAATCATTGGATGTAGAGTCCAGTCTGCATATAGTGGTGCATCTCTGGACAGCAGATCCGCCCCGAGGTTCATCACTCCTGGTACGTGCGTCGCTCTCAGAGAGAGGAGACGTCCGAGGCTCCATAAGATCAGTTTGCGTGCCAGCATGTGTAACTGGAGAGAACGCAAACCCCCTTGGCGGTTTATATACGATATTGTGGTCGTGTTGTCTGTCCTCACGAGGACATGATGTCCTCTGAGAAAAGGCAGAAAGTGTTTCAGGGTGAGGAACACCGCTAAAAGCTCCAGATAATTTACGTGTGACCTTTGGAGGTCTCTGCTCCAGAGACCCCTCACAGGTCGACCCCCCAGCCCGTCAGACATGCGTCTGTAGTGACCACCTTCCGCGATAGGACAGCATCCATAGGCACCCCCCGTACTAGAAAAGTCGGGTGTAGCCAGTGGCGCAGTGCCATTACGCATTTCATAGTGACCATCACTCTCCGCGCGCCATGACGCGCAGGGTCCAATCTGAGGGCAGCTACCCAGCGCTGAAACTCCCTCATGTGTAAGCGTCCCAGTCGTACCACCAGGACGGCTGACGCCATGAGCCCCAGCAACCGCAGACATGATCTGAAGAGAACATATTTGCGTGGCTGGAAATGAGCGAGGCAAGCCCTGAAGGCTTTCACTCTCTCTCCTGATAAGCGTGCTGTAAAGGACACCGAATTCAGGCGTAGGCCCAGGAAGAGTACAGTCTGGGCTGGAGACAACATGCTCTTTTCTGTGTTTATTACGAAACCCAGGTTGAGCAGGTGTTTTACGAGGACATTCGTCTGCGTAATAGCCTCTTGCTCCGACTGTGCGAGAAGGAGCCAATCGTCCGGATAAGTTGCTAGGCGAATACCCTGTTGTCTTAACGGGGCTATCGCGGCTTCCGTACACCGTACAAACACTCGCGGGCTGAGAGACAGACCGAAGGGAAGTACTCTGTACTCGTAACAGACACCCTGAAAGGCGAACCTCAGATATGTCCTGTGTGGGTAATATACTGGGATGTGGAAATACGCATCTTTCAGGTCGACTGATGTGAACCAGTCGTTTTGGCGCATGACACGCAACAGAGATGTGTGAGTGAGCATTCTGAATTTGTATCTTTTGAGATAATTGTTCAGAGCTCTCAAATCTAGTATAGGCCGAATTCCGTTCCTTCCCCGTTTGGGAACGAGGAAATACTTGGAATAAAAGCCGCTCTGACTCTGTTCGGCGGGTATTATCGATATAGCCTTCTTTTCTAGTAGCGAGAAAATCTCTTGCTCTAGAATATGGGCCGACTTTCCCCGGGCCTGTGAATACAGAATGCCCGAGAAGTGAGGGGGGGTGACAGCGAATTGGAGCCTGTAGCCCCGTGTTACTGTCTTGAAAACCCAAGCAGAATCTGTGAGCATCCTCCACTTTTCGCTTCTCAAAGATGTCACAGCTCTGTCGTCTGACCTCAGTGTCTCTATTTGTTGTGTTATGGGAACCTCTAGTGTCTGAACACGGTGGTACCCCAGGTTCACAACCCCGGCCGCCACTGCGCATGCGCGTGGCGATGGTGCCTTCACAATCCCGTCTATTGTCCGCCTTTTGAGAGAGGCCGTAGCCGCTCTCAAAAGAGGGGCAGACGACAGACTGTTTATTGTTTTTATTGTTTTTTTTTTCATTTTTATTGACTGCGCCGTTGGCTTCAAGCCTGGAAACAACAGTGGAAAATGATTTATTTTGAAACAACAATGATGACATGTGTTTGTGTGACTTAAACAGGCAGCGGAACTTGCTGTCTTCGATGTTAAGTCCATTTCCCTGATGGCGCGAACTTGAGGATGACGTTCTGGCATCACTCGAGGCGGCGGGAAGATAGGGGCATGGTGGCACCCCGAAAACACATGAGCATCCAACACTGGAACGTGCTCTGGAGCTGGGGAACAGGGAACTTCCAGCTCCTTCATCGAGGAGAGGAGAGGAGGCTGTCAGGCCACCTGCTTCTTCTTCCTCGCCTGGTGGCTGAAAACCTGGGTCGGCTGCGCCTGAGCGGCAGCTGCCGAAGCCGGAGATTTTCTTGGCCAACTCCCTCTTGCCTCGTGCCTGGGATGGGGACCCGGGACGGGCTGCGGTCTCTGCTGCTTCGGTATTTTGAACCGGGCAGGACGTGAGACAGCTTGAGTGAAGGCCTGCCGCGGGACCATTGGAGGTGGCGGCTGGACCCTTCGGGGGAGACAGAGCTGGAGAGCCTCGTCTCCCTTCCTTTTTGACTCGCATCTCAGCTGCATTGAAGCTAGAGTGGAGCCCTCGGGAACAATAGGCATGTCCAGAACATCCTCTTTTTCCCGGTCTGGAAGGTTCGTCAGGTTGAGCCACCTGGCTCTCTCCTGTACCACCATCATTCCCAGTGCTTTGCCCGTGGCTTGGACTGCACAGCGCTGCACACGGAGGCAAATGTCCGTGATCGCTGCGATCTCGTCCCACACGGCAGGCTCAGGTTTGCTCGACATGTCTTCGCAGAGCTCCGCCTGGTAGGCGGTCAGCAGCGAGGAGACGTTGAGTGCCCTGGCGGACAAAGCTGCGGCTTTCTAGGCCCGTTCGGTCATCGCTGACTGGAACCGGTCTGCCTTTGCCGGTAGCATGGGGTTCCTGCTCGGTGTCGAAGCCAGCCTCGGTTGGAGGTGGGCTGCCACCAGCGGTTCCATGGGCGGCATGCGGAGCAAGCCGAGCCTCTCCATACCGTCAAAGTCCAGGGAGGAGGCACCCTGGATTGGGGCCTTGTTGCTAAAGGGACGGTCTCTCCACGAGACCGACACCTCGTCCAGCATCTCCGGAAAGACTGGAAGGAGCTGTCTCTTCGTCCTCGCTGCTTGGGGCAAGTTCTTCCCCTCGTAGTGAGATCTGGAGGTCTCCTTGGTCACTTCAGGCCATGGGATGTCCAGCCTGGACGCAGTGCGTTGACACACGGCCTGCAAGTCCATGCTTAGGACGGGCGAAGCTGGTGTGCTCTCGCCCGGGGGAGGGGACATCGCTCCCGGCTTTGCAGCCTGAGCCGATGAAACAAAGATGTCATCCTCATCCGAGTCAGACAGGAGGAACTCAGAGGTATCCTCTTCGTCCTCCATATAGTCCAACTCCAGGACATCCTCCGCGGGTGGAACCATGGTGAGGTCCAATTGGGAGCCCCAGCTTGACACAGCGCGGGGCTCCGCTCTCGCAGCTCTTGCCGCCACCGGGTCCCAGCCTGAAACGGCGTGGGGCTCCGGTTCAGCGGCTGTCGCTGTTGTTGAGCCCCAGTCTGACACAGCACGGGGCTCAATCTCTGCGGCGGACGCCACCATGTCTTGATTGCTGGCCGGCGAATCAGCGGACATGAGGGGGTCCTGTCCCGACAAGCTAGCTTGGCGTGCTAACCGTCGGCGGAGGCTCTTAATGGTGAAGCGGGTACAATGCCCGCACGAGCCGGGGTTATCGAAAGCCTCCCGGGCGTGTTCCAGCCCGAGGCAGGACGAGCAGACCTGGTGTGAGTCTGTGCCTGAAATCTTAAACCCGCAGCCGCATAGCCGAGCCTCCGAGTCCCTGACTCCTCTGGTGTGAGGGAGAGAAGGGTCCATCTTCGATCGCCGGGGTGTCGGCGTGGAGTGGACACGTTAGTAACAGGTACGTTACTGAGAAAAAAAATCCAACCTTGCCGTTAGTCCGAAAGGAAAAAAGGCGACGGTGTAGATTTTATTCTTTAAAGAATATGAACTGGTGTGTTAATACCTTTTTTTTATCTCTGTCTCATCTGGTGTGAGAGAGAAAAGAGAATGTCCTCTTTACCGTGGTGTCGGTGTGGAGGAAAAAAAAACTAGCAACAGGTATGTTACTAGCTTGAAGAAAAAATCAAACCTTACCGTTATTTCGACAGAAAGAAACGGCGAGGGAGATTACAATATTAACTGGTGTGTTAATATTGCTCAGTCTTCTTGCAAAGCAAAAAAGTAACCGGCAAGCGCCCGTCGACCGAATGTTAGCTTTGGGTTCAGTCTGTGGACCGTTAAGCTAGCCCGGTTACTGATAAATCGAGATGTGCTCTGAAGCGAGAAGAGGTGTTTGAATGACGCTGCGTCAGGGTGGGTGGATTCCCTGACGTTGACGTCAAGATCACCAGCCAATCAGGATTGGCGTAATGAGATTGATGCTTCTGTTTGCATACGCGTTGAGGTGCATCCCATAGTGAGACATCGAACGGAGTGTTATGAATGAGAACTACTTTTATTGTGAAAACACAGTCAGCTGATCGAATGCAGCTATAGAGAACCGCAGTGACGCGTTCTAAAACCCGGATGTAAACTCCTTCCGGTTCCTTCGTCAAAAACGCAATGCAATTTCTCCATAGGATTTTGGAAAATAGCTCGAAATAAGGTCTGTGGTTGACACACATTTAAGAGACAGATCACGTTTTGTTCAGCCGGATAATATCCACATGTCTATCCTACTTTTATAATTTTTGAAGCATAAATCTAGTCGCAAGAAGCAAAATGCTAACGTTACGCTATAAAGGAACTACAGCAGGGTCGCTGATTCAACGTCACGCCAATTTAAGATCCATATTCAAACCTACAGATTGTAAATGGTAAAGTTGAAGTGTTTGTTTGAACAGTTTGCAGGAGGCAGGTACTTGCTTTCAAGCAGAACAGGGCAAACAAACTTAGCGGGAGTGTTTTACGTGTTCGGTGTAATGACGTAAAACGGCCTGGACAACTTCTGTAGTCCTATTCAGCCACTTGTTAACAACCATCGTTTTTCAGACACGTAAACTCTTTAAAAATCACCAGAGGGGTCACTGCTGATGTATTTAATGTCTCTTCAATTTGTGTCAAACACAGACCTTATCTGGAGCTATTTTCCAAAATCCAATGGAGAAATTGCATTGCTTTTTATCGAAGGAACCGGACGTGGTAAAAATGCTAACTTACTTCCGGGTTTTAGGACGCGTCACTGCGGTTCTCTATTTCCACATCTACACTCCATCAGCTGATTATTTCTATTTGCCTCACTTTATGAGCTTCACATCACTTGTGCCTTGTACCGCAGAGTTTGCAACGTCACAAATAAATGGGGCCAACCTTCAGTCAGATGTGAATGTGTAATCTAACATTTTCAGTAAGAATAATGGACAAAAGGAGTGCAAATACAAATACAATTTATTGAAATGTGAACCAAAAGTTAGTCAAAAATGTTTTAAATAAAAAGCACATATGGACAGAAGGTGTAAACCTATTACATGTATAAGTAAACACATTTAGTCAAATAAAGTGACAGACTAGGCCTGTGCAGTTGGTATCAGCTATGCCCAGCATGGGCTCCTCCATCAGGCCTGGTCCTCCTCGCTGAGGAAAGACCCTCAGTCCTTTCCAAACCAACAGACAGGACGTCCATCACACGGAGGTTTCTCCCTGAAGTCTCTGCAGCTCTCTGGACACCACGCTGTCTCAATCCGTCCACACTGAATATGAGAGGGGAAAAATGAAAATAATAAATGCTTTAGACAATAAGAAATGTAAAGTTGACTGTTGAGTTGCTCAGTTGTTTTAGATTGTCAATACTATTACTGTATAACTAATATCCCAGGTTAAGAGGCACATTCAAATAAAGATTGGTCTTTAAATACATTTTGTCTTTTGAATTGTCTAAAATCAAGGATCTAGAACTGGTACTTAATTTTAATGATACAGTCTGGTTATTATGGGGGGAGGTCTCACAGGTAAGAGCACTAACTAGCTACCATCACATGTACCTTAACTTGACTTAAATGTATTAAACGTATAGTTAAGTGATATCAAAATATAAATAACTAATGTCATGCAAACATATTAATATTTGCTTGATTCCAGTGTTGAATTTAGTACAATTGTCACGATTGTCATGTTATGTCACGTTTGTAGTTTTGTCTGTGTTGGTGTTTTTCTTGTCTTTGGGTTTCCTGGTTTCCTGTTTTATTGTGTAAAGTGTTCACCCCCGTTTCCTGCCTGTCTGCTTTCTGTCTGTTTCCCTCCCTGATTACCCGATTGTGTTCACCTGTTGTCCTTGTGTTTCTCCTCCCCTGCCCAGCTGTGTCTTGTTCTGTGATTACCCTTCTGTGTATTTAGTCTAGTCTTCCCCTGTGTTCCATGTCGGTTCATTGTTTCCCCTCCATGTCTTTCCACGGTCTGTGTTCCTTGTGCTGCTCGTTGGTGTTGGATATTTTGGATTCTGCCTTGTTTTGCCACAGCTTTATATATTTTAATAAAGCTCGCTTTTCGTTATTCTGCATTTGAGTCCTACCTGCTTCACCCATTTGTAACAGAATGAACCGACCAAATTTGGACTCAGCAGATTTCAATGTTTTGGCCCCACAGGCGGAATGTCTTGGGTATTCTCTGGAGTACATTTTTTACACCTGGAAGAACGCCTCATCTAGACGGGGTAAAGAGGCTGCTTTGAAGGAGGCACGCAGGGAGGTTGCTCGCAAGCCCTGGCTCAGGAGCTTGTTGCCGGAGTGGCTACAAACCTTTTCAAGTAGCCCTAAAGAATTGGCACAAGCTTCTAACCCTTTCCTGGGATCCAACTACTGTCCTGTTGAAGGTCCACAGAGTCTCCAAAAAGCCTCTAGGAGATGCAGGGCCAGGATTCCAGCCCGTGCTCCAACAGCCATGATCCCGGCTTCAGTTCCGGTTTCCACAGCCATGGATCCATGCACCAGTACCGGCCCGCAGAGCTATGTTTCCTTGCTCGATTACCTGGCCCACACAGCCATGGTCCAGGCCTCTGTTCCGGTTCCAGCGGCTCCAGTTCCAACCTCAGACCTTTTCTCAGGAACCCGTCTGGCGTTTGGAGGTCCACTGAGCCTCCAAAAGGTCTCTGGAAGATGCAAGGCCAGGATTCCAGCCCGTACTCCAGCGGCTCCGGCTCCAGTGCCGGTCCCAGCAGCCATAGTTCTGGCCCCAGCAGCCATGGTTCCGGCCCCAGTCCTGGTCCCAGCTGCCATAGTCCCTCCTCTAGTCCCTTCCCTAGTCCCTCCTCAGGTCACTTTCCTAGTCCCTTCTCTAGTCCCTTCTCCAGTCCCACCTCTAGTCCCATCTCAAGTCCCTTCCCGAGTCCCTTCCCGAGTCCCTTCCCGAGTCCCTTCCCGAGTCCCTTCCCGAGTCCCTTCTCTAGTCCCTTCTCTAGTCCCTTCTCTAGTCCCATCTCCAGTTCCCTCTCGAGTCCCCTCTCCAGTCCCCTCTCGAGTCACCTCTCGAGTTCCATCTCTAGTCCCTACTCAAGTCCCGCCTCTAGTCAATTCCCTAGTCCCTTCTCTAGTCCCTCCTCTAGTCACTTCTCGAGTCCCCTCTCCAGTCCCCTCTCGAGGTCCCTCCTCTAGTCCCTCCTTTAGTCCCTGCTCTAGTCCCTCCTTTAGTCCCTCCTCTAGTCCCCTCTCTAGTCCCTCCTCGAGTCCCCTCTCTAGTTCCCCTCTCGAGTCCCCTCTCGAGTTCCCTCCTCTAGTTCCTCCTCTAGTCCCTCCTCTAGTTCCTCCTCTAGTCTCTCCTCTAGTCCCCTCTGGAGTTCCATCTCTAGTTCCCCTCTCGAGTCACGTCTCAAGTCCCTACCCAATGTCCTGGTCTGTTGGAGGTTCCGCTGGGGGTCCTGCCAACTCCATGTCCTGTCCCGTTGGAGGCCCCGTCGACTACTCCTCTGCCGGGGGTCCTACCAATCGTATGTCTGTCCCGTTGGAGGTCCCGCCGTCTACTCTCCTGCCGGGGGTCCTGCCAGCTTCTTGTCCTGTCTCGTTGGAGGTCCCACCGTCTACTCTCCTTCCGGGGGTCCTGCCAATCCTATGTCCCGTGCCGTTGGAGGCCCCGCCGACTACTCTCCTGCCGGGGGTCCTGCCAACCCTTTGTCCCGTCCCGTTGGAGGTCCCGCCGTCTGCTCTCCTGCCGGGGGTCCTGCCAGCTCCTTGTCCCATCTCGTTGGAGGTCCCACCGACTGCTCTCCTGCCGGGGGTCCTGCCAACCCTTTGTCCTGTGCCGTTGGAGGCCCAGCCGACTGCTCTTCTGCCGGGGGTCCTGCCAGCTCCTTGTCCTGTCCCGTTGGAGGTCCCGCCGACTACTCTCCTGCCGGGGGTCCTGCCAACTACTCTTCTGCCGGGGGTCCTGCCAACCCCATGTCCTGTGCCGTTGGAGGTCCCGCCAACTGCTCTCCTGCCGGGGGTCCTGCCAATCCTATGTCCTGTTCCTCTGGGGGTCCCGCCGACAACTCTTCTGCCGGGGCTCCTGCCAACCCCTTGTCCTGTTCCGTTGGAGGCCCCACCATCACCTGTCTCACAGGGGGTCCTGCCAATTACTGGTCCTCTTCCGTGGGGGATCCTGCCGAAGCCTGTCCCCGCTTCGGTTCCTGTTCGGCCGACACCGGGTCCTGCCCGGCCTCCGGAGCTGTCTGGTCTTCGCCCTCGAGCCCGGCCCCCTGAGAGCCGCGGTCTTCTCCCTCGAGCCCGGCCCCCTGAGAGCCGCGGTCTTCTCCCTCGAGCCTGGCCCCCTGAGTGCCGCTGCTTTTGCCCTCATGCACGGCCCCCTGAGTTTGCCCGCTGTGGCCTTCGCCCCTTTTTGAACTTTGCCTTGCCCCCAGGCCGTCCACCCGAGACCCCCTCCTTGGTCTCTGCCTTGCCCCCGGGCCTTCCGCCCGAGACCCCGTCCTTGGTCTCTGCCTTGCTCCCGGGCCTTCCGCCCGAGACCCCCTCCTTGGTCTCTGCCTTTCCCCCGGGCCGTCCGCCCGAGACCCGTCCTCCAGACCCCCTCCACCCACCCTTTCTTGGCCCTAGTTATGTGTCCTCCCTCCGGTCCCCCTTCACCCACCCTGCTGGACCTTTTTTTGGGACGTCTGGGATCCGTCCCTTGGGGGGGGGGGGGTTCTGTCACGATTGTCATGTTATGTCACGTTTGTAGTTTTGTCTGTGTTGGTGTTGTTCTTGTCTTTGGGTTTCCTGGTTTCCTGTTTTATTGTGTAAAGTGTTCACCCCCGTTTCCTGCCTGTCTGCTTTCTGTCTGTTTCCCTCCCTGATTACCCGATTGTGTTCACCTGTTGTCCTTGTGTTTCTCCTCCCCTGCCCAGCTGTGTCTTGTTCTGTGATTACCCTTCTGTGTATTTAGTCTAGTCTTCCCCTGTGTTCCATGTCGGTTCATTGTTTCCCCTCCATGTCTTTCCACGGTCTGTGTTCCTTGTGCTGCTCGTTGGTGTTGGATATTTTGGATTCTGCCTTGTTTTGCCACAGCTTTATATATTTTAATAAAGCTCGCTTTTCGTTATTCTGCATTTGAGTCCTACCTGCTTCACCCATTCGTAACAACAATTGCATACAAACTAGGGGTGTAACGGTTCACAAACATTTCGGTTCGGTACGTACCTCGGTTTTTTGGTCACGGTTCGGTTCGGTACGTTTTCGGTACAGCAGAATTTTTTTTCACAAAACAAAACATATATATATATATATATTTTTTTTTATTATTATTAAACTGTGAATAATGTATTCACTCAAATAAATACAAAATATAATAAAATAAACATTAAGGTGCAGCATTTCGATGAACTGAAATAATCTGTATTTGAACTGTACTGTACTAGTACCTAAGCAGCCAGTTTGACATTATGACTTGCTTGTCATTGTATTTTCATGTTTTTTTAAAGAAAGATGAACTTGTCCACATTGCTTGCCGAAAGGGCAGATCTGCTGGCACTAACAATGTCTCCTGCTGTGGAGAAAACCCTCTCGCTAGGGACAGAGGTAGCAGATACAGCCAGGTAGCGCTTTACTAACATGGCAACATAAGGATATTTGGCGTTTGTAATAGCTTTGGCTCGGTCTGAACTTTTTGTGAGTGGTGGAGGCTTAAATGCTAGCGGGAGTTGGGTTTGCACTTCAGTCTTTTTTCTTTTGGTACCGGCAGGCTTGGAATTTCATCATTTTAGGGGCAAGGCCATTTGGCCTTCCCGTTCACATTTTTGTTAAGGGCACAAAGGCCACATGACAGGGCACAAAGGCTGTTTGGTTAAATTACGCTGGTCAATCAACATGACTGAAAAGTGTAGCACTAACGTCAACACCAGTCGTTTTACAAACGGCTGAATAGCAATAGTGTTTCTTAAACGTATACGTTAAGTTCAGCCATAAACCACATAAGTCAGTCAGGGGTAGACAGTAAGGGTAAAATTGTATTGTCACTGGCCCCACCATTGTAACCACTGGCCCGGAGCATTCGTCCACCAAAAAAAAATCGACTAATAATGAAGACAATTAACACATTTGTTGCAATAATTTATGCACTAACTACATTACTACTTGTACTACAACATTTTAATCATCAGTTCTTCCTCATTTTCCTCAATTGTTCATATTTGGTTTATTAAAATAATGATATTGTGTTCATTGTTAAAAAATGTCTGCTATTATTATGAGTATTATTATTTGTATAATGCACTTTCTGCCTTCCTGTCATTAGGAGTTAGACATGTAATGGCTATATGTAATTGATTTGATTAGAACCTTCATTAAACTGCTGGGACATTTCGCCAATACCTTTATATTGTCTACTCTTCACTTACTTGTCAGCATACGTCGGCATTGATGTACAGAGCCGACAGAAGACCTTGTTTATATTGGCATCATATTGAGAGGTGCAGCCAGTGACGCGTCCTAAAACCAGGAAGTAAGCTGCTGGTTCCCTCGACAAAAAGCAATGGAATTTCTCCACAGGGTTTTGGAAAATAGCTGGAAATAAGGTCTGTGGAAAACAAACCTGTTTGATAAATGCACGTTTTGTTCAGCCGGATAATCTCCACATGTCTACCCTACTTTTATAATGTTCGAATCATAAATCTAATCGATAGATTATAAAAGGGTTTTAGGACGCGGCACTGCAGCCAACTCCCTGTCACTCCTTTAACTCCTCCGGTGACTTTCTTTTATTTGAAGATTGTTTTTTGCACGGCGCTTGGCCGGTTACCGCTCGTATTAAAAACATTTTGGCGAATGGTTAGGTGGCGCGATAGTCTGTAGTGAAGAAGGAGCGCCCTCCCGCTCACTGGAGCCTGCTCGCGCTGTGCTCCGCAGCTCCTCAAACAGCTGTTTGCTGCGGAGCACAGGGCGAGCAGCAAACAGCTGTTTGCTTTCCCCCCCAACAACGACAACCGACTCACGAAACGCTATGTTGTAGCGTTGATAAACGAAACAATTTAACTAAATTGCTAGTCAAAATACCAATACCACAGGAATTTTTGTTTTACTTTTGACAGGGGCACAAAGGCCACTTTGGCAGTGAATTGCATTTTTTTTAACAGGGCATCACGGCCAAAGTGCGGGGCAACGACGGCCATGGCCGTCGTGGCCGTCGTGACATTCCCACCCTGGGTACCGGTGATATTCACGTTCGAGTGATGCCTTTTCAAGAGTGTGCAAGTTTGATGTATTGCCAGCCGCGTAACCAATTTTAGTTGAACAATGCCGACAAAAACAGCTTTGGTTCGGTCAACCTGTCTTTGTCCGTCATCCATGTACGTCACTGCGAAACCAAAATGTTCCCAAACCGGAGACTTCAATGATGCTGGAGGATTTTCGAGCTCAACTTTATCTGCGTTCGCCATTAATTTTCGATAGTTCCTCAAATTACTGACTACATTTGAACGCATCCCTCTGACCAGCTCTCATAGTATGCCTCTCATCCAATTAAATGACTTGCTCGCTCTATGACACGTTGAACCCAATGTGAGCAAATTACTCTGAATGCTGCGACACAGCACCTGAGATTACTTCCAAAAAGTTGTTCACTTTCTCGATTTTTTACGTTTAACGTTATATTCGTTCGGTACACACCTGTACCGAACCAAAGGGCACGTGTACGTTACACCCCGAATACAAATGTTAAGGGATTTTAAGATTCTGAAGTATTATGCTAAAAACTCAATAACTTAGATTATTATTTATAGTTTTCCTGAATAGTTTCATGTCCGCTTACCTTAGAAACGTAAAATGCGCTGGCAGTGTGCAGATGGGGAGCATGTTAGCTTAGCTTGGTAGCTTCAGCCAGCGCCATATAGAAGAGTTACGACAACGGAAGTCCAAAAACGGTTATCGTCACGTGGTTCATGTAGACGAGGATCGTTCCCCGGAAGTTCATGGCGGGCAATGTGAATGCATTGATAACAGGAGATAGAACTACGATTTTTGGTAATTATTAGTGAATAAAGGTTTTGATTTGTAATATTTATACAACAAATCGATATGTGTATGTATTTACATCAATATGTTTTAAAAAATAAAATAGAATTTGCTAATATTAAGTAATAATATTAGGATTAGTGTGAACAACTAGTTTACACGTTGGTTAAAGAGTCTGTTGCTGTTTATTTATAGCTTTGAATTCTTTAAAACCAATATTATCTTCTTAAACTTGTCAGGAGCATCACTTTCTAATGTTTATTGATATATTTAGAGGGAGGGGATCTAAAGTAATGCTTTAAAATTCAGATTAGATTAATTTCTACCATTTTCTTAAATTCATGGTAGTTTCAGTAATCCCATGGTAATTGAGGACCCAAGTTATCTAAATGACTAATGTCATCTTTATGGCTTTCAGAAAGGACAGGAGACCGACAGGTGACTAGCAGCAGCAGCATGATGATGATGATGATGATGATGATGATGATGATGATGATGTTAAATGTGTTGTTTTAGGAACATCCATTGCAAATACATGGAATTCAATAAACATTGAATAGCATATCATGCAGTTTGTCTGTGCCTTTTCCTCCGTGTTGTCCTGGTTTGCTGTGCTGCCTCCTAGTCGCCACCATGGTTTGCTGTGCTGCCTGGGGATGCTCCAATCGCTCAGAGAAAGGAGTATGAATGTACGGCTTCCCCACTGACACAGAGCGGAGGAAGCAGGAGCAATTTCACGACCAACAGCAAAAAAATATGTGAGGTAATTATATACAAACACTGCATTTGCACTTTTTCACAAAACGAAAACCACACCATTGGGAAAGCGTAATGTTTTGTTTAATACAAAAAAACAGGGAAAGGCTTGAAAAACACTGAGAGTTGAGACTCAGGGTGCAGGGTGAGGGTCTCAGTGCAGGTATTCAGGCTCCATTGAATCCCCCTCTGGTTCTTGTGCTGAAAGAGGGAGTAACAGACAGGAGAAAGGGTTATACACACCTATATAGCACACCTATTGGATGGGAAATTGCCTTGGGGAGATAAGGTGTGGTCTTTGTTCCCAACTGAAGTTATGGAACTTTATTATTTGTGAGTTTAACAAAGTATGACAAATGGCATCAGTAACAGATGTGATATGAATTTCTATAAAGGTATCTCACATTCTTGGTCATATTTTATATACAGTATGTAATCAGTATAACATGTGCAGTAAGTATAAAGTGTTTCCTAATACTGTGTATTCAACCACTATGGAATATGTATGTGGACAGACAAAACTGAGTTGTTCTGTGTGTGAAGTAACCTCAAGTCACTCCGCATGCACATTTTGATGCAGACCAGTTTGTCAAGACAAAAAAGGGCAAGACTAGGCTGAGAGCAGAGGCTATACCCACCATCTTCGTGCATCGCCCTGTGGTCAAAAAGAGAAGGGCCCCTGCACCACGATTCACCCCGGGACCTGTATCTACAAAGCCCATAGCTCATGATCACAGCTGTAGGAGCCAATTAACTGTGGGTATAAAGGTAGGAACCTATGTGTGTTGGGGAGAGGTTCCGCCGGAAGGCCCATACAGTTTTTGAACACACACGGAACACACACACAAGGAGCACACACGGAGAACACACAAACACGGGATTACAAGCAAAGCAAAGGTATTGTGTAAACGGTAATATCGTGTGGTGAATATGGAAAGAAGCAAGTAAATGGAAACCAGTAAAATGGAAATAAATCTTTGTTTCTGAACTTTATTCGGCAGCAAACTTGTGTGCGTCAATTACACCCACCAAGCGGATCCTCAGAGGCTTAAAGCGTTGGCTTAGCCTCTACAACAGCTATAGTGTGAAAGGTGACACAGGTATAATAAGTATGAACTCTTAGTAACAAAAGTAATATTTCTTATTTTTAAGTGGTATAATATTTTAAATGTTCGAAAATGTACAGTGCCATGTCTTCTACTTACATTAGTCTCAAAGATTGAGGGAAGAAGGGAAGGGATCACTGCCCTCCACCTGCCAGCACCCATCCAGAGGTGCTCAAACAACAAAAACAAGCAAGGTGTCCCGTCATGTACCTGGACCTTTGGGTTGGCAAAATTGAGTAAGAGAGGGACTTGAAAAACCTTGGGGGCTCTCTACTCATGTTGTTAGTTGTCTTGGTTACAGCTCTCAAGTTTTTTTTTTGCCATTTCCACATCTTTAGAAAATATGAGTGAAATCAACCTCTTCTCTAGAGAACAAACTTTGATTTCTCTGTCTTGTGAGTTTGCAGTCTTGCAGTTTTGCTCCTCCACCTGTAACATCACTGCCCCTCCACCTGCCATACAGTAGGTTACTAACAAGATTACTTATATAATACAGTGATAGAATACATGTTTAGTATGCTTACTTATATAAAACAGTAGTATTAAACTTACCTTGTGTTTTCACTCTCACTTAAGTCCCTCTCCCTTTGCCATCAATCCAAAATCAGCTGAGCTGCAACATTATACAGACAGGTAATACTCAACATAATCACAAGGACACAATATGGCTCTGCTAAAAACACTCACTCTTACACGCACCAAAGTTATATTTATCTAATATTTAACTCCCTCGACCCCCGCATACAATCCCGTTTAGAAGCCCCTCTTCTCTAATTCAACAACGTTGGACGAAATGACATTAAGAGAACGGAATGTACAATTAAAAGGCTGTTCAACGTGTGTTGCTAACTTGCTTCGGTATCCTAGCTTAATCTGTTATCTGTAAACGTTCCCTAAATCTACTAATTTAGGGATAATCCACTGACATCCTTTAATACACGTGTTAATTTGAATCAGATGTACTGATAATATCCGCAATATAAATCTTTAAACTTCTTCTTACCTTTAAAAGTCCGTCATGAACAGTCTATTATGCTGCAACTCTACAGCTCTGCTAGCCTTGGCGCTAACTTCCGGGGAACGATCGAGAGGCTCCACGATCCACCATTGCTGTCAAAAAGTGGTCCATTGGAGTGAACGGAGATGTCGTAACTCTCAGTCTATATGGCGCTG
This sequence comes from Pseudochaenichthys georgianus, assembly GCF_902827115.2. Lineage (NCBI taxonomy): Eukaryota > Metazoa > Chordata > Actinopteri > Perciformes > Channichthyidae > Pseudochaenichthys > Pseudochaenichthys georgianus. The sequence continues at coordinate 13,467,446 of NC_047516.1, read as the reverse complement.
GCCAGTGTTGCCAACTCCTTAGTAAGGAAAGTAGCTATTGGCTGTCCAAAAAGTCGCCAGAAGTCGCTAAATGACATCTTCGCCTAATTTGCATATCATGTAATGGCGGCTGTAGAAGAGAGCATGGTAGAGGGGAGTACAAAAAACGTTCCCAACCCTTCAAGGATCAAAACTTGAAACCACCGGAGTTAAATCCAGACGACAGTAGATCAGAAATGTCTCTATTCTGCAATGTAAAATTACTTTTTTGCTTTCCCGTCTTAAGCAGAACATAACTCGGAATGTATTATAGTGTGAAAGTGAGTGAAGAAACATTTACATTTCACATTTAAATCCCGCTCAAAACCAGGACGGCTTGGCAGTTTGCGCATACGCAATTCATTTGCAGTCTCGACGCGGGGGAGTGTGGTTGTCTCCTCTCTGCTCTGACTGCAGCAGCAGCTCTGCTGCGGCGAGGCAACTGTCACGGAGCGTCCACACTACAGCTCCAAAAATAGCTTGGAGCTGGGCGTGTCTGGAGCTTGGGGATTTTATTCAAGCAACACGGCCAACAACCAATCACATGAATCTCCCGCCCCCGACATACAAAGCAAAAACCCCCAGGGATTTTATGCGAGCAATATATATATAAACTCCCCAAACAGGCGAAAACCTACCAGTTTCCCCCACTGTCTCTGCCACCTCCCTCCATGCCTGGTTCCTCCGGTTTGTATCCCGGGAGGTGAAGAGGGTCTGGTCATACAAAACCGGATGATTCGCTACGGCGATAGTTAGTTTCTCCTCCGACTTTTTTTGAAAATATAGAAATGAACGGCGGGATATCTCTCCCAGCTTAGACGCGGTTTGATTGGCTAGCGCTTCAGCTGTCAGATTTTGGGAAACGGGATTTGATTGGCTGGCGCTGGCTACTCCGGCGTCCAGGCGACCAGAAGTTGAACATTGTTCAACTTCTGGTCGCCTGAGACGCCTCGCTCGGCTACCCACAATTCAGTTCGGCGAAAAAGCGCGGCTACGTGACGTCACCCCATTGAAAGTGAATGGGCAGCTTGGAGCTGCTTGGAGCTTTCGACGCTCTCGACGCTGTAGTGTAGACGGGCCGTCAGTCTGAGCGCCTGTGAGTACTATGGGAGGGAGGCGGGGCTCACGGCAGCTCGTTAACTGCAGAACAATACGTGAGTCACCAAACACCAGAAAAGTCACTAATAACATCATTATAAATCGTTAGAATAGTCGTTAGTCGCTTTTGACACAAATAAGTCGCCGGAGGGTTTGGAAATCCACCAAATTTAACGACAAAGTCGTCAAGTTGGCAACACTGGCGCTGGCTTCAGCTAGCTCTGGAACTTCCAGCTCGGTGGCAGCAGGTCCCGCCTCGGCTCCGCCTCTTTGCCCTTATTTGGAGCAGGCGGGAGTTGAACTCTGATGTCACTGTCGAGCCGTTAGTGGCCGACTCCGCCTACTAAGGGCTTCTCGGCAACTCTGCAGAATCCATGGGTGACGTCACGGACCCTACGTCCATTTATATACAGTCTATGTTCTTGACATGAGAGCAGTGAAAATAACGGGGGTGTTTGTGAAAATAACGGGACAGAGCTGCTGTCAGACGAACAGCTGTGCGGCGTCACAAACACCCCTGCCACACGTTTACTGACACAAACATTTGTATCATCTGTTGTAGACCCCAATAAATAAAATAAAATAAGAACTCATTCTCAAAAAAGATAAACGCCATTCTTAAAATGTATAAACGAACAATAGTTTGATTAATATTGATTAGAGTGCACAATAGAAATAAAATAATTGAGAGAAGAAAAAGAGATATATTATCTATCAAAACCCAGTTAGATTAACATTCATTGGACTGCACACTTTGTTTGTTTGTGTGGATATGTAGCACATTAACATTTATAGCACTTAATGACTGACTGAATGGAAATGACAATAAATGAAAATGTAAAACGAAAAAAGCGATCATGAAAATGTTTCCAATAAATGAATAAAATGATTTTTGACCACTTTGTTGTTCAGATATATCACATATTTGTAACTAAATGATACATGAATTGAAACAAAACACAGTATAGACTGAGGAGTGACTCTCGTGAGTTTCATGTATTTTCTTCACTCCGCTGGGAAACTGCTCTCATGTCAAGAAGCATCAGATCAGTGCATGCGCTGCATTGTCCAATCAGTGAGCGATACACAGTAAGGGGGCGGGGCGAGTATCTGAGGATTTCATCGGAGGATGGTCTGGTGGTTCCTCGGTTATCGCTCCTCGATCCTCGGTCCTCCGGCAGAAATAAGAGCCATGGGACGGTACTCAAGATGGCGCAGACAAATAAACTTCCGGTGAGACAGAGGAGCGAGGAAATGAAAATAGTCGACCTGAGACGGGGCCCTAGTTTCCTTGCGTCTCTCCATGCTGGACTAAACACAGGGAAACGACGCAAGTGAGGGACGCAAGGATTCCATTTAATCGACCTGAGATGCAGCCTCCGTCTCTTGCCTATTTATGTCACTCCCACAACCACCACCAACCCCTCCCTCCAGCATCAATCTCACTCACTCTTTGATGAATAATATAGGAGATCTACACATTCATAATGAATCAGATAGACAGAGAAGGGAGAAAGAAATGTGAAATACCCCAACACCTGATTGACCTTGTATCATTAAAAAACATTTAAATATACATTCATTAAGTTGCATATCAATTGATGCATAATAATGAGCAGTTTTGAAACCCACTCCAACAAACATCTAATTACAAAAATGTGACAAGAAGAGAAGGTGCTCATATTTAATGCATCAAAATGACACAGCCTCTAGTTTCTCAAGGCTTTCTCTCCCAACATTTGAATACACTTCTGAAATGAAGGCTTACTCATTAATACCTCTTTGGATCCATACCCTGCATGTGAACACCCACCTCATTTATTTCAATGAATCCTTAAAATGCACTGAACTCTTTCAACTGCCTCTCATTACTATCCTTAAATGTAATCATAGATGAAATGGTTGTCGAGGGGAGCATAGATTTTCTTTAGTCCTACTATACACCCTGTTTAACATTAAAGGCCATTATAATTTATTGTTAAGATGGATCGATGCAGGAATGTTAGGCGGTGATTATGGTCGTATAAATCCTAATGAGAGCAAAGGAGAAGTTGCACAGACGTACTTTAAAGAGTGATAAAGTCCAAGAAGGGAGGAGGTCAGGGTAGAATAATGGATGTTCAAAAAGGACTTTGACTCGGGGGAACACTGTTTTTGTCCCATGTGAAATGAAAGTAAACTTATGTTGACACATTTCAAGTAATTTACACAGTTTAACAACATTCCTCACTTATGTACATATCGTAAGTTTCCTAACAATCACACTTATTCTTACCTAAACAATAATCTATTCCTAAACCTAACCAAGTAGTGACAGCATTAACCACATGTTTAAAACTGTGACTGTTTCACACAAACTGGTAGCTGCCATTTTATGACTGATAGTGGCCATTTTCAAAATTATAGTATTAGAAATGGGTTCTCTCATTCTCCTAACATTAGATGTAGACAGTGGTAAAATGGAGAATACACCAACTGTCAATACAAAACAACAGAATTGCAGTATAATGTACTTAAGATTTACACATCCAAAAGACACAAAGCAAACTGTCTAACTAATAACTGTGTGAAATGCTGCTGTAATATGGTTTAAAGTAAAGTGGGAATTCTCAAAAATGCCCACTTTAATAATAATTTTGTTTGTATATGCTGGCTTGTTGTGTAAATGATTTGGGGTTTTTGCTAAGACTAGTAAAGTGCTTCCAAATGCAGTCCATTTAACATTTAATTATTTCAGCATTGTTATTTTAGTGCAACGTACTTACTTAGTATTACTTTGTATCACACTGGTTGCAGGTAGGTTCGTACTCAGGTCCATTCATGTTTGTGTCCACATCAGCAAACTGCTCCAGAGTGTTAAAACATAAACCTCTCTTTCAGGCTTTTTGCTAACAGCCAGGGAGCTCTTGTACACATACACCTCTCCCTATCTTTATCTCACTGAACCATTCTGTTTTTGGTTCTTTTAAAGATGTGGGCCACATTTGGCAGCTATGGCTTAATGATTCAGAGAGCGGAGACGAGCACCTCTGGCAAATGCAGTCGCTCAGATCATCTGGTTGGAAACCGTTGTGATATTTTTGTCATTTTGCTGTGAAATCTGTGAACTCAAGGTTGGTGCTATAAAAACAACACCTGCCGGATTTTCCGACAAAATCCTGTCGTTTCAAATTTAACTAGAAAAAATAACGAATACAACGATGGCGGTTTATACCCGGGATGCTGCCGAGTTTCATCACTCAATTGGAACACACGGCTAAAACATCACGTCGGCTAAAGCCTGGCCTGTTTGTGCATGTGTGTGTAGTACTGTGTGTGTGTGTGTGTGTGTGTGTGTGTGTGTGTGTGTGTGTGTGTGTGTGTGTGTGTGTGTGTGTGTGTGTGTGTGTGTGTGTGTGTGTGTGTGTGTGTGTGTGTGTGAGCCAGTGGGTGTTCCTCTGTGTGAATACACAACTCTACACTAAGCCGTGTCCTGAGCGTTCAGTGTACACCAACCACTTAGCACATGATAGGTCGACCCCTAAAGGTCACAACACAGCATGTATCCATGGTGACTGCTTTGCCAGTAGAAAAACAACCTGGGAGCAGAGCAGAACATAACTAACTCAGGCCACGAAGCTACGTGAACAACTAAATAAACACAAACATATGCTCATACACTGCTGTCGGGAGGACGTTGGAAACCAAGATGGAGAATGAGTCAAGGTAGAGAACGAGATGGAAGAAGTAAGGATGATGGAAAGTGCTGTTTAACCTGAATATCCTGCTGGGAACCTCTATGTTTTCTTCTCTATCTTCACTGAGCTGCACAGAGTGGAGGGACTAGCAGATGTGTTCGCTTTATTTCACATGGTCTTTTATAGACTTTGGTAATTGAAAAGACATGTCCAAAACCCTTGTCTTCAAAAATGAATTTACCACATCAGACCCTTTCATCAGACAGATAAATACTTTAAGACAACGAGGCAAAGGTAGACTAATTTTAAGCTTGCTTTCGCAATGAAAGCACATTTTGTTGTCATGGTTACCCCCTGTTATCACCAGTTATCAACACCTTAACACAAGACCCTGATCGCTTCGCTGAATCTGGAACACAATCAATCTCTTATTATTCTCCGGAGGCCTCTGTTTGTGCCATATTTAAAAAAGAAAGTGTGTTATACAATATACAAGCTCACGCAGGAAATACTTCTGACAAAATCATCCAACCACCAGGGCAAAACATTGCGGATTACTGTAGGTGATGGCCATAGTGTTTGGACAGACGTTGTTTTAGGAAGAATGGATTCAACATTCGTTTTCCTCCGTGTTCAACCACAGAATATATAAACTGGTGCATCTGCTTCAAAAGAGCTCTCTAATAAAGATGTCCTTTTTCGCAGCATTTTATTTGGTAGGTGTTTTTAAAGGTTTGTCTTTATTTAGATGCAGTGGCTGTAAGACCTTTATAATCTACTTACATCAAACTGAGGAAATGTCACCCGATCCTGTTTCACTCTTTTTTTCTCTTGCATAAAAGAAAAAGAGAGTGGGGACTCTCTCTCTTACCTCATTCACACCAACGGTGTTTCGGGGCCGGTTCGGAGCTGGAGCTTGAAAAGCACCGGGTTTTCCTCTTCACACCGCAGCGGAGCAGCCTCTTAGCTCCGGAATCCGGTTCGTTTCAAGCACCAAAAAATTGTCCGGCCAGAGCACGCTACGTCACGCTTATGTCGAGGCGGGGGCAGGAGCAGGGGCGGGATCAACTCCTGAACAACAACAAGAAGCCCGCGTTTTATCCAGCTTGTACACAACGATGGAGAAACTTAACAAGCAGCAGTGGTCCACTGAAGAGACCAGCTACCTACTGGGAATCTGGTCTTCCGAAGAGGTACAGAGGAAGCTGGAGCACAATCGGCCATTGTTGTTGTTGTCGGTGTCAGCTGTGAGGGGTTTCCGCACGGTTTGGCTTTATGAAGCAGGCACGCAAACGGTTACGTCATGACGCAAACAATGACGCAATGACGCAGCACCAGTCGGACTCTGGGCAGTGTGAAAAGAGCCGGAGCTAAACCGAAGAACCGGTTCTGAACCTGAAAAGCTCTAGCACGGAGCTTGAACCGGAGTTGCGTTGGTGTGAATGAGGTCTCTCTCTCTCTCTCTCTCTCTCTCTCAAATGAGACAGCGGCGCCAACAGACCCACCCACCTGATATTCACAGGTGGATATTTTAACTGATGAAAGCAGCTCTTGTAATACAACACTTGGCTTATTTAAGAACATCTTGCATGCATGTTCATGGCTCATGTATGTGCTGTTCTCACAGAAATCTAATCATTCATTACATTTGATCTATTTTGAACAGCCGTGACTTCAGCTGGAATTACTCCAACATGCAAATACATGTGTAAAACTGAGAAAAATATTCCTGCTATGTACTTGTACTGTATGTTGTCTAATATAATTAAACTTGATTTCTGAACCCTGCAAAAAAACGTAACCCAAAACAAAGGAATTATTCATCTAAATAACGTTGTCAGAATGACTTGAAAGCAGATAAAACAATAACCTGATCAATATAGTGGTAATTCAGTGGCTTAGCCTCTATAATGATATTATAAGACAACCCGATTACACATTTAGAGAAAATTAAACTTCACGTGAGGAGGGCCACCAGCAGGTGTGGCTTTGGCTTGAGTTTCAAATGCCCCTTTCACACCAACGCGTTTTCAGCTCCGGCTCGAAGCTGGAGCCTGAAAAGTACCGTTTTTTCCTGTTCACACCGCAGAGGCGCCGCCTCTTAGCTCCGGAATCCGGTTCACTTCCAGCTCCAAAAAATTGTCGGTCTACTCTACGTCGAGGCGGGGGCAGGGGCGGGATCAACCTCCTGAACAACAACAAAATGCCTACGTGTGAGGTTTGTAAAGTTCCAAGTAAAGTCGTCCCTTGTAAAGTCGTCCGATGCCTTTCATTTCGTTTCGTAAGAGGATAACTGAGGTTACCTACTATAACCCAGCTTCTATGAGTAATGGCGCAGCCCTCTAAGGCTATCGCTATTGGGTTATCCCTCTGCGCCCCCGCGCAGCACTGAAACACTTGTAGTCCACGCCCACCCGCTAGGTGGGCCCCACCCTCGGGCCTCCTTCCGGTATAAATAGGAAGGTGGCCCGGCAATCTGCTCCCATACAATATAACTTTTCTTCAGCTATTCGTAGAGCCAGTGGGGCCCAGCGCTTAGAGGGCTGCGCCATTACTCATAGAAGCTGGGTTACAGTAGGTAACCTCAGTCTATTTCGTATATGGCTTCGCCCTCTAAGGCTATCGCTATTGGGTTAAGGGCGAAGCATGATGTAGTCTGCGCCCCACTGGGTCCGCCCGGCACTAGAAGCACAGACACACCTGCTCAATAACACCCCCCTGCCTGTTGTGCCATGCGTAATGGCGCATCACCGTCCCTGGAACATAGCAAAACATGCCTATCTTCCCGACGGGGTGAAGGCTGGGAACAATACATACCGGCCGCTGTGAGAAAGTAGAGACGAAGGTCCCACCTTATCCTGCGATCATAGAGGGGGGACAGCTGCTCTCTGCGTGTCAGACAGGTAGGAGAGCGCTCAGCTGGATCCCTGACGTCACTCACTCTGATCAGGCACTCCGTACGAAGTGTGTCAGAGTAAAAGGAACATCCCTCTCATACGAGGGGGAAAGGGCCGCTCTCCGCGTGCCGAGAGGCAGGAGAGAGGCGCCCAGCTGGTTCCCTGACGTCACTCACTCCGACAGGACACCCAGTACAGGGTGTGTCAGAGAGGAAAAAATAAAAATGAATACATCAACAGGGGGAAGACCAAGATGCAGCAGTGCAAATATCTTCCACTGACATTCCTCCGTGCAAAGCCGTGGAGGAGGAATTCCTCTGGTGGAGTGCGCATTAATCGGTTAAATTCGCCGGGAATATACATTGCTCTGATGGAGAGCAACATGTGTGCGCGCCCAGAACAGCAGCCGCCTGGCTGCGTTCAGAAGCTGCGCAGATCGTACTCCTCCCTGGCGATTGAGGTAGGCTGCTTCCATAGCCGTGGCCTGTTGTCTGTGCACTTTTAGGCAAAAGGGCTGCGAGGGAGTTTCCACACGCTGCATTTCACTCCGTCTCTCATCATGTGGCGCGTACACGCCCAGAGGATGAGAGGTGTGTGTATGCTGTCCACACGAGGCGTTATAACGGTGCTCGTGGATTTATTATGACCGTGTGTAGGAGGCATATCTGGGACAGAGGAATGCCGCGAGCTCTGCAGTTTATAAACCAATAGGTTTAAAACAGCAGGCTTCTGCAGCAAATGAACCACCTCTGGTGTGTCCCCCTGTTGGAAGAGACCCCGGGGGATCATCACGTGACCAGCTGACGCCAACGCCGAGCAGCTGCGTCACGGAGAGGGCTGTGTGGGTTGTGACATGCCGGAGGAGAGCTGTCAGTTTCTCCACTTGCTGCCGCGAGAGCCGCGCTCTGCTGGCTGAGTTTATCTTCTTCCAATTTCTTATGAAACCCAGGCTTGACAGATGCGATACGAGATGTACCGTCTGTAAAGCGACTTCCTCCCTGGAGCGAGCCAGCAAATAGCAGGTCGTCCAGAGGAAACCACACTCTCATCCCTCCTCTGTGTAGTGGCTCCAGCCTTCTCTACACAAAAATGGGAGGAGCCAGGAAATATCCGACGGCAGACGATTGTCTGGTCTGATATTCCCTGAAATGAGAAACGCAGGAATTTCCTGTGTTTCAAGATGAGGGGTACGTGGAAGTATGCATCCTTCAGGTGGAAGTGAACCAGTCGTCCTGGTGAACACATTCCAGCACCTGTTTGATCGTCAGCATGTCGAATACTGACAGATCGAGGATGTCTCATTGCCCCAGTCTTTTTCGGGATTAGAAAAATAACGGGAGTGAAAACCCCTGATTTTCCTCCCTTTGAGGAACCCTGGAAATATCCTCTTTCAACAGGAGTTCCAGCGGCTCGGATTGGAGCGCAAGACATAGCTTCTGGGAGGACAGAAGTGTTTCCTGTATCCCATTGAACTGTGGGGGGGAGAGGCGAACTGCAGGACGTATCCTCTGCTGATCAGCCTGCTCATCCATCTGTCCATCAGACCCACGCACTGCCACTCTGAGAAAAACTCTGAGAGCGGGCGCACGTGCTCGAGATGTGTTTGTGGTCGTCATGGTGACGAGCCACGCCAGAGCCCCTGCCGCTGCTGCCCGTGAGGCAACCCAAGGCGGGGGCCTCCACACGCTGCGTCTCACTCCGACTCTCATCATGAGGCGCATACACGCTCAGGGGATGGATGGAGGTGTGTGCAGTGCTGCCCACATGAAGCGTTATAACGGCGTTCAAGGGTTTATTAAGGCCGTGTGTACGAGGCGTATCTCGGACAGAGGAATGCTGCGAGCTCTGTAGGTTATTAACAGGGGTTAAAACCGGCAGGCGTCTGCAGCGAGCCCTGCTGTCTACTTAATCAACAGATTAGTGGCAGCCGGCTTAATTAGCGAGCTCTGCGGTTTATTAACCGATAGGTGCAACGAGCCCTGACGCTGTGGCGCTGCGGGCGCTGCCGCTGGGGCACTCAGCCTGGAATACTGCTCCTTCCCCCGTTCTGGCTTGTCTGTGATGTGCCGTAATGGTCGTCCTGGTGACGAGCCACGCCATTGCCCTCGCTGCCACTGCCCGTGAGGCGAAAGAGCTGCGAGGAAGCCTCCACACCCTGCGTTTCACTCCGGCTGTCATCATGAGGCGTGTACACGCTCAGGGGATGAGTGGCGGTGTGTGCAGTGCTGCCCACATAAGGCGTTTATAACGGCGCTCATGGGTTATTATGACCGTGTGTAGGAGGTATATCTCGGACAGAGGAATGCCGCGAGCTCTGCAGGTTATTAACCGATAGGTTAAAACCAACAGGCTTCTGCAGGGAGCCCTGCTGTCTACTTAATCAACAGATTAGTGGCAGCCGGCTTAATTAGCGCGCACTGAAATTTAACCGACAGGTTAAAAACAGGCTTTAGCAATGAGCCCTGCTGGCTATTAACCAACAGGTTATAGGCAGCTGGTTTACCCAGGGCGTGAGGCAATCCCAGGTGGGCTGGGACCGAACAGGCTGCGCGGGGCCTCCACACGCTGCGTCTCACTCCGACTCTCATCATGAGGCACGTACACGCTCAGGGGATGGATGGAGGTGTGTGCAGTGCTGCCCCCATGAGGCGTTATAACGGCGCTCATGGGTTTATTATGACCGTGTGTAGGAGGCGTATCTCGGACAGAGATATCCCGCGAGCTCTGCAGGTTATTAACCGATAGGTTAAAACCAACAGGCTTCTGCAGGGAGCCCTGCCGTACTTAATCAACAGATTAGTGGCAGCCGGCTTAATTACCGGCTCTGCGTCCTCGGAGGCTCTCGCGGAGCAGACCAGGAGCAGAGGAGCCTCCCTCCCCTTTGACTCGCCGTGATGTTATTCGCCGCCGTGCTGTGGTGACGGAGAGGGGGAAAGCATGTTCGGCCGCCAAGCTGGCACCCTGCTCCGACTCTGTCTCCCCCGTCCGGGGGAGAGGAGGGAGGGGAGAACCGAACGGTGAACCGTGGAGGGAGGCGGGGCAGGAGTTGTTTTCCTTCGGACTCCTGCCCGGCACTCGGCCCCAGGGACACGAGGCCCCGTCCGTGGGCTCGTAAGCCTGGACGGGCCAATCGTCCTCCTCGGCCACAGCAGCAAGAGCGTCCGCTCTCCGCTTCCTGTCGCCCGAGGGGAGACAAGCTCTAGTATGTGCATGCTACCTGCTGGTTTAGAGCCGCGTATGCGTGCTCTGACCCCAGGCTGGATTCGCATACTGTTTTCTGTGCTTCAGTAACTGCTGGTTGCTGAAGAAAAGAGGGAGCAGATTGCCGGGCCACCATATTTATACCGGAAGGAGGCCCGAGGGTGGGGCCAACCTAGCGGGTGGGCGTGGACTACAAGTGTTTCAGTGCTGCACGGGGGCGCAGAGGGATAACCCAATAGCGATAGCCTTAGAGGGCGAAGCCATATACGAAATAGAACCAAAGCGAACAGTGCTTCAATACAATCGGCCATTGTTGTTGTTGTCGATGTGAGGGATTTCCACGCGGTTTGGATTTGATGAAGCAGGCACGTAAACGGTGACGTCATGACGCAGCAGCGGCAGGTCTGGGCGGTGTGAACAGAGCGGGAGCAGAGCGGGAGCAGAAAAGGGAAACCGGAGCTGAACCAGAAAAGCTCCTGCTCGGAGCTAGAAAGGGAAAAGCGCTGGTGTGAAAGCCGCAAAAGTGGCAACATGCAAAGTAATTAAAACCGACTATTGACACATCAAACATTATTTGTTTCTAGTTAGCGAGCTGTCTAATGGGCCATTTGCCACATTGTGAAAACCCAACTTTGCAAAAGTTTGTTGTTGTTTTGTGTCAGTTTTACGTCGCCACATCCATTCCCATTTTTCATCATTGTTCCACAATGTTTATCATCATGAAATTAATATCTATATATTTTATACTATAGGCTACTTGCACTGCTTACCGTTTTCATACTTTATATATCTTAGCATATTCATACACACTGTTCATACTGCTCACAGGCTGATATCTAGTGTATTCATACCCCTCACTGTTTATTCATCATTCAATTCATTCTATATTTTATTCTGTCTATTGTGTACATTATTTTTCACTTCACTGCTTGTTGCACCTGGTTAGAAGCTAAACTGCATTGTCTCAGTACCTGTAATATGTGCAATAACAATAAAGTTGAATCTAATCTTGAGCAGGAACAAATGTATTTACTTATTAGGCCTACATATCTGACATTAACGATTAAACACATGTGTGCATTCTTTATAAATGCAAACCGAGTCAAGCCGACTCCGGAGGTGGCGGTATGCACCTTAAAGTTGTTAGCAATCCGCCAAAAAACCGAGAGAAGAAGAAGAAGAAGAAGAAGAAGAAGAAGAAGAAGAAGAAGAAGAAGAAGAAGAAGACTCCGAGCTGTCCGACTTCAGGCGCAACGCGTCTCAAACAAGCCTCTTCTCTCTCCCCTGTCTGTGTGCGAGGGGGCGGGGCAGTTTACACACACGCAGCTGCTACATGCATCAACACACACACGGAGGAGATGGCGGAGAGAATGCGCTCCGAGGTGGTTAAACTTTACCCGTCTCGATGTGGTTAAACTTTACCCGTCTCGATGTGGACAATGCTCGTTACAAAAAGTGCAATAAGAGTTTAGCAAGGGTGGTAACACGAGCAATATTTGTCTAAACATTTAGCAAAAGTGCACCACATTCAGACGGAGAAATGCACCGGGTTCGACTGTCTTTCTAGTATAGCTCTGTAGCCCCATCCACCACGAGTAACCGTTTCCACGTCAGGTGTTATGTATAGCAGCAACAGCAACCATGGCAGCAACACATGGAGTTAACAAAATTATACAAACATGGGTTAATGATTAGAGGTAACTGAGTTATTTATTTTGTTAAAGTTTCAGCTATTCTGTTTACAGTTCTGTCATCACATTATTTAATACGATTTGTTAAAACATTGTTGTTTCTTTTGATGTGAAATATTATGTATTTAATTTAAAGAGCCTGTGACAGCATCCCAACAACTGTTGTGCAATGAAATATTGGGCTACTAGTAATCTCGAAACGTCAGTTTAAAAAAGAAAAAGCGATACCGTTAAATATCAATAATTTCGAACATCGCGGGGAAATTCCTTCGACTCATTTTGAAGTTGTGGGGGAAGCCGGAAGTGACGTCAATGCGGGAACGCTTCTCTGTGCGGCGAGAGAGCCAAACACGGACAAAGTGTGTTGTCATGCGTAGAAATGGTGAATTACTGAGTTTAGGCACGTTAATAACGTTTTAATGAAGTTGACTACAGTATATTCATATTTGTCAGTGCTTTCATGTCAATTCGGTGAACATAAACATAAATGATCGTGGTGAAGATGATGATTACATTAGGATTACAAATCGGTAGTGAGAGCTACTGAATTTCCTCCCGTAGGATGTGATATCAAAACAAATCGATTATTTTTGTAGTTGTAAACTCAAGTGGATGAAACTACATTTATTAGTGCTTTCATGTCAATTCGGCGAACATATGAATACATTAAATGATCGTGAGGATGATGATTACAAATCGTTTGTTTGTGCTGGTCTGCATTTCCTGATGAGAAAACAAACCGATGCTTTTTGTAGTTGTAGTACACCAACATGGATTAAACGTGTGGTTTTTTTACCACAATGTTGGGGAAATTAATGGATAAAATGCACGGATTATTATTATTCCCACTCCGATCGGGACACTTGGTCCACCGTTTCCCCGCAGCGAGGCTCCCCCCGTTGACAGTTTACGTGGGCTGGGTGCAGTGGCGGACTGGCCATCGGGACGAATCCCGATGGGCTGGTACCGAACTGGGCCGGTCGGATAAGTCACTAGCACATCCCCCATAGGCGGCGCGTGAGGCTCAGGTTTGAGAAGGCTAAATAACTTATTTTACCTGACGCTGCCCGCCTCCGGCGTCTATAGAAAAGAGATCAACTCAGTGTGCGGAGTTTAAATCTCTCAAGTCATATTACAGGATAAAGGAAATACAGTTTAAACTGCCGTATGCAGAGAAGACGCCGACGTGTCGCACTTATCATTCATATCACATCATCAATCAGATCATCGATCATATAATATCATAATATATCATATATATCTCCTGATCTGAGTCAGCTGAGCCGTATCTGGCCGTGCAACACTCACAGTGTCACATACTGTATGCAGAAGTATTATTTTAAGCTGACGAAACACTCGAGTCAAATGTAATTAAAGTCAGATCCACTCGTGTCTTAGACGTGAACGCGCTCTCAGCTGGAGAGAGAAACCCTGGCTTGATTTACCGAGTTGATAACCAGCGTCGTAGGACCGCTTAGCGAGATCTCGTTTGTTAGTTTGTTGTTGTTAGTTAGTTTGTTACTCAAACATAATAGGGTCTGTTGAACTGGCTTCGTAGTACAGGGCACAGGTAGCTAGCAGCGCTAATGTCAAAGACACAGACATTATACATTATATTTGTATTTTACCAGGATGCAGTGACACAAATATTTACATTTACATTTACTATCTACAGCACCCGCCGCCCCTGACATCCCCCACTCCCCCCGTTGACAATTTACTAGCGGTACCGAAGTGGGCCGGTCGAGAGTCCCGGGATGATTTTTAGTCCCATTCCACCACTGGCTACATGACCGTATGATCGCCCATATTGACACACCTAATTCCTAAACTTCTAACAGATACAACATAAACCGATCCTTCAGCCTCATATGAGCTCTCAGACACGTTCAAAATTAAACTGTCATCGCTGTCTGAGCTTGCTGCTGTGTGCGCCGTCGTGCGTTTACATGCAGATGCTGGGATCCTGAACGGTGCAGCTGGAGCGCTGTGCCTGCAATGACGTCACGCATCATTTGGCGGGACTTGAAGAATCCCCGAGAAGATCCAGGAAATTGTCAACATTGAAGGGCAGATTAATGGTTATCAAAGTACAAATATCCAAAATCATTTCAGTAACGGTTTTCAAGGGGACAATATTTACTCAAATTGATGGGTTTGGATGATGGGGGAAACTCGTGTCACAGGCTCTTTAAATAAAAAGCAATGTTAGTTTTGTTCACAATTTGTTTAGTTAGTTTACCTTATTTTTTTCTCCAAAATAACCGATAAGAGTAGGCCTACCGTTAAAGGACCGGACCGATAAGCGGTATATTGATAAAAGTAGTAGTACCGTTAAAACCTTAACGATACCCATCCCTACTCATAAGCATGTTGAGACTGGTAACAAAGAGAGTAAACCTGAATGTCTTCAGGCAAAACTGGCGATCCCTTAAGGCCCTGACACACCAAGCAGTCACCAGAGGACTAGCCGACGCTGAAGTCGGCTGTTGCCTGGCCGTGTTCTCCTGCGTTTTGGCCATGTGTCGCACGGGAACACACCGCACCGACTTCAGTGCGTGAGTGGCAATAACTCTCCTTACCAGCAGGCGGCGGTAGTGTGTATTCGTCATTCAAAAGAGGCAACAACCGGAAGACAGAGAAGAAGAAGAGTATCTTTTCTCCGTAATATCATACAGAGCTGGCCTCTCCTGGATCAAGGTGATGAGCAGGTCTTCGTTTGCATCATTCCAGATCGCCATGATGAGATGAAAATGAATAGCAGTCTGTGTGTGCCTTCTTAAATCGTTTGTTTACGTCCCTCACTTCCGCTTCGCTTCTCATGCACTGATTTGCTAGCTGAACAGCCAATCAGAGTGATTATTTGGTCCGACTGCCAGACCCGATGCATGGCCGATTCAACATGTTGAATCGGCCATGCATCGGGTCTGGCAGTCCAAATAAGGCGTGTCACGGTCGACGGTGCGGGACACACCAACCTGACTACGGCGCCGCGAATGCCCGACAGCCTCTGACGGCCTCTGACTCCCAAAATCGGGTTGGTGTGTCAGGGCCTTTACAGTAACTGTCTGCATATAGAGCCGCTGTTTCTCCACTATACCCATGAACACACAAGCTGTGGTTGCAATTTGTGAAACAACTGAACAGCAGTTTATTTTTCTGTTCACTATGCTATTTCAGCTCAGCATACCTTTTCTCAAGAGCTTCTTTGGTAAAAAATGAAGAATATTTACCTTTTTTTATTCTCTAAATTATTCACTTTGCTCCTTTTTCTTATTTAAACTGTGAGAATGTTAACATGATCGCTTTCATCAGAATGTCAGTGAAATATCTTAAAAAAACACATGATTGTTTTTATGTCAGCTATTTCAGCTTTGCAAAATCAGCTTATAATTTAGGACATCTACTTCTCTATAGATTGAAAGTTCATTAATAATTGTGAGATCTCTGCAATTCATTTTATTAGTCCGTTTTAAAAGGACACTTTTAAAGTGTATTTAAGTATTTAAGGCTCTTTTGGACAGTTCAACATTAAAAAGAACAAAGAAGACGTATAAAGGTAAAAACGGTTCCTGTTTGATTAATGTTACTTTATTATTAGGGCTGTCAAGGGCTGGCTTGCCCTGATTATGTTGGAGTGAGTACAGGCAAGCTTTCAGAGTTCACTAGAAGGACTACAGTGTTAAACTCCACTGACTTTAAACATCAAAGTGTGTTTACAGGTCTTGGAGTATTGCTGCATATTTGAAAAATAACGTTGTAAAGCCTTTGTGTCTCCAGAGGGAGCAGCTAAGTCTGATGAATTACCCAAAGTTATTTCACCTGATGAACATTGGTTAAAAAAAGAAAAAAGGATTTTGTGCTAGAATAATATATCTTAATTCCAGTCTGAATTTTGCATTGTTGGTATTTCAAAGTATGGACAAGGAAACATCTCTGGTTCTGCAGCAACAACTTTGATCCTTTTTATTTTAGTCTCCAATGTGAGTCTAACAAAAGTACAGGAGTGAAGTGCCATCATAAACGGTGGAGTATACCCTACAATTTTAATGATCTCAATAGAGTTTAACTGCTGAACAGAATGTATTGCCTTTTTTCTGACTTTACCACAACAAGATCCTTTGGGGAAGCTATAGCCGCTGACTCAACAGGACTGTTTTGAATGTGCAGAAGCAGTAGACTGTTTTACCTCTCCAGATGTTTATAATAGTACAGTAAGCGTACCAGACTCATTCCTATCTTTTATGTGTTTACCTGCTCACACAGTTACTGTCTCCTCCTCCAAAGGGTGTTTTTGTTTACGACTTGCATGGGTGTAAAGGTAGGGGGTAGTTTCAGGCTGACATCATTTACTGTTTGGAGCATGTGGAATACACACTTACTAACTTGTACAGGCACATGCAAGACATGCCCTTTCAGATGTAACATACAAAAATACAAATTAAGTTTTCCGGAAGAGATTCAGAAAAACAGTCTAATTTTCCATTTAATGTTACCCTTGAAAAGCTGGCTTCCTGCTATGATGAGTGGAATGAGTAATTGTATGTTAATGTCAGCGGCAATACACTTCCCCTCACTGTCAGTAACTATGGCACGCAGAGTGAAACTAATTTGTATTCATGTTGATGCCTATCTGTCCCTCATTGGAACTGTCAGTCTATTTATTTATTTTTGACTGCAGTATCTGATTAAGAGTCACACCATCAGTGAATTCAATGGTATGTTCAGAATGTAAAGAGCACTTCCACCTCAGCTAATCCCAATCCAACTGGATGTCCTGATAAAAAATGTGAAGAGTATCTTAAAAGTCCCATGTCATGCTTTTCCGGTTATTACCCGTCCCCTTGTGTGTTATGAAGGTTTGTATGCATGTAAACGGTCTGCAAAGTCACAAACCCTCAAAGTACACCCTGTAGCGAGTAAAACTCTAACACAGAAAATACCTGTCAATGCTGCCCCAGAACGCCTCGTTGGAGATTTCTTTTTATCAATTGTTTTCTTCTGGGAACCAAGAGGGGAACGCGGCGAGGCTGTGAGTTGGTGTGTGAGCACACACACAAGCTCCCAGCCAGGCTGCGGGTGTGTGTGTTCGGGCTGGTTTCGGGCTGGGTTTTGCTGTGTCTCGCTGTCTCGCAGACGGCCACTGGGCTCATAGGGAGGGGGGGGCAGGAGCTCCAACAAGCCGTTTAGGACAGAGAGTGAATACACATACTTTACAGAGATGCTGTATGAGAAACCAATGTGATTTTGGAAAATTGCACGATATAAATCTATTTTAGTATACCTCAACAATGGAATTATGATCAGTAGAAATGGCCATGAAATGGGACCTTTAACACCTCTTTTCAGTTCTTTCTTATGAAAGGAGATCTATTAACAACCTTGAAATGCGATCAACTCATTAGGTTCATTTTCCTTATATGTGCAATGATGTCAAGAGTACATTAAAAAAAAGGAAAATACACAATACATAATTGACAGGAAATACAAGTAAAACAACAATTTAACAGCACATAATCCATGGCCAACACATTTGAAACAGTAAATAATTGTAGACGTCATTGCATAGTTTAAATGCCACATAGACAAAGCACTATTTGTCCTACATACACTGTAGGTCAATTGAGTTTCTGCTCGACACAACGCTGCGTTAGATTTACTCACACATCAAGCACAACATTGATGAGAAAGATCATCTTATAAGAAGTCTTTCTTGTGAGGAACCATGAAAAGCAGATGACTATTTTTTTTGACCAAGCTTTGGAGCGTCTAAAAACAAAATGCTAACAAATCCTGGCTGCGATGGTTAACCTGGTCACTCTGCAGTCACTTTGTTGTCAGCTAATTGGTGTTTGTAGGGCTGATCTCTTCCAAAACCCCTGTTCTGCCGCTATTAGATCAGATTGCCTTGTCATCTATTGAATTCAAAGGTCACTGTGATCAGTTGACTTGTGTGTAGCTTCGCGCCTTGCTCTCTATGTAAAGCAGATACTAACACTGAGATCTGAATCTTTTGACATAACTTTTATTGCAGGGAGACAAGCATATATACACATAACTAGAACATCTGTATTGCAGATAGGAGTGGAGTTGTGCTGTGATATTTCCATTGCTTTCGGGCAGAAATGTTGCAAGAAAACAACCTAATGTACGCAAGGGATGTTAGACAAGTTACCACAAAAATATTATGTAAAGTGAAGTTGAGTTATGTATACATATACATATCATTAAATAATATGTGCGATGCTGAATCTGTTTGTAAGCTTTTCAAGTGTATTAGTCAATTATATAATATTAACAGTACCACAAATGTTTTGTAGTATCACATGGTGTGTTACAACTGTTGTACTCTGAGCTTTCGCGCCATAAAACTCTGTTCATAAGAGTTTTTCATATACAGTATTATACAGTATAGTTCACAGTAGTTCCAGAGCTGTAGATTGACATGATACATAATTGAAACCAAAATCATAGTGGTTTGCTTTAAACTGCTATCTACACAGCTGTGGGCCTGTCTGATGGTGATGGATGACTTTCAAAGAATGTGCTTTTGGCTCCAACACACATTATATATAAAACTGATTTATGGTTAAGTACGTTGAAAGAAAAGTCAGAGGCTTTCAAGTTTTTTTTGTGCAGCTTAACACAAATCCTGATCTACAAAGAGCAATAACTTGTTTTTGTTCTGTCTAGAAATCCTTCCTCGCTGTGTCATTTTCATCCTTCCTCCTACAAGTTTCCGACTCATTGTCTTGCCCAGCTTTTCTCTGCTTCAGAGAAAAAATACCAAAGGGTGTGAACTGCCTGTTCTATTTTATAAAAAAAATCCTTTCTTCCCGTTTGTACTTCCTTCCTTCCTTCCTCACTGAGATTCCTCCTCCTTATCTAACACAACTCAGTTGTTGTGTTAGATAAGTCCTGCTGTGCAAATATTATGGATCCTTTTTTGGGAGAACACTGTGACTGCTGAGAAACATGCTAACTTAGACGTGATCTAGTTCTTTTTTACACTTTCATTCTTTGACCAGAAAGTGGACCATAGTTACACTGTAAACTTTGTCTCGTGTAGGTCAATGCACTGGCATTTTATGATGCTGTCATAAAATAGCACCTATCTTAATAGCACTCAATACAATGTAGATTACCTGATAATGCTGCTAAACCTTTGCAAACCAAAGTTTATAGAAATCCCAAAATACATACTTCACTACACAGATTTCCAATTAAATGTAATTGCAATAACATGAATATTAATAATTAATTATATAAAATTCGACAAAAATCCCCAACTGTATGTAATGATAGAGGGCAGCCAAATCAACAAGTGTCAATGTTTGCAAAATGAAAGAAGAAAAGTATTGATAAGGGAGTAACAAAAACGCAGTTACTGAATGTAATGAATGTCAACACTGAAGACAACATTATTGTTCATATCCTTCACAATAATAAAAACAGCTATAACGCTTTATATTATAATTTTTATTTGATTTACAGTGGCAATTTAAGAAAAAATTGGCAATAGCTTGAGCCTTAATACTCATGCTGCATCCCGATTACAAAGCAAGGCTTTTTCAAAGGGCCTGTAGGCCGCTCAGCACTCGCATGTTCATTAGACGGGTTTGGCAAGTAGTTACCCTGCAAGGTTAGAGATTTTAGCAGAGAAGGGAGTGAAAACAAATCTGTTTCCAGACAATTACACAATGGAAATGTCTGCTTTCTTTTACTCAAACTACCTGTATTGATATTGCACTAAAAACTCAAAGGGTTTGGAAATGTGCCCCTTTGGATTAAGTGGAGGGCCCTGGCTGCCTACCAAAAGTCCTGCAGACCCACATGTTAGATTTTAACATGTTTTACCCATGTGTCTTAAACCTTATTTATAAATATGATAAAAGACAGAAAATATCCAAGAAATACATGGAATACAAATAAATGGCTTTTAATCAATGTACATCCACATAAAGCTGTCTTTACAGCAGCACAGTCAATGGAATAGTGTCATTTACTACGAATACAGAGTAAGGTGTATTACACAACCATGTTAACATACTTCTTCATGAATTCCCAGTTGCACGTATGCACATGAAGCACAACACATCCAGTTTTTTTTTTTAAATCAGTAAATAGGATCACCTATTGTCACCCAGCATTAAAAACTCACAGTGTTCCCTGAGATGTTTTGAGAACAGGGTGGATTTGTCAGGCCCTGGGGAGCTCCTGCCTCTCTCTAGCCACACTAGCTCTTAATGAGACATCGACATGCACAGGACACACTCGGCTCCTTCTAATTAAATGACTTGCATGGAGGGCCACACCTGCCCGCCCCCCTTCCCTTTTCCTTCTTTCTTCTTTTGGCTTGTTGGTTTGCATCTTCCTATCTTTGTTTCTCTTCTTGTGCCCGTCTGCACCGCCTCGACTGTTTACTTCCTTTGCTCCCCTATCTTCCTCCTCTTTTTCCCAAGTTGACTCACACATTACTTGAATTACTTATTGTTCTGTTGAAGGTGAATTTGTGTTGTAATCAAGTAAGCCTGTGCATTAAGGGGATTGGGACTATATTACAAGATCATAATTAAACTAGTAAAGTATATTCATGAAGAACAATGTTGTGCATATCATGGCCTCTCTTTTAAAATATGTTACGTTTTCTTTGTATTTTATAGTTAGTTAATCAACAGAAAATACATTTAGCAATTTTGATGATCAATTTTAGCAATCAATTTTTTATTTAAATTTTTTAAAGGCTAACCGTGATTAGAAATCAGTTTTAGGCTTCAAGTTTCAGGACTGCTACTCTCTGTCCGCCTGCCATTTGACCTCTCACTGTAAAAACACTGTGCCCTGTTTGTTGCTTCCCATTTATAGCTCTGCTTTGTTGAGAGTGGATACAGATCTGACCAAAGATATGAGATTCTGAAAGTGCTAAAGGTGGTTTTATTTCAGGTTTTTTTCTTTCCTTGACAGGACAGTTTTAACGAGCTTCCTCTTTTCTTCCACAGCTGCCTGT
The DNA here is from genome assembly GCF_902827115.2 of Pseudochaenichthys georgianus. Taxonomy (NCBI): domain Eukaryota; kingdom Metazoa; phylum Chordata; class Actinopteri; order Perciformes; family Channichthyidae; genus Pseudochaenichthys; species Pseudochaenichthys georgianus. The sequence goes on along the minus strand of NC_047516.1, from coordinate 13,445,857 downwards.
TTTCTTATTATCTCTCAATGTCATTGTCATTCACATTTAAATTCCAACCTAGAACGAACTCTGGATGAATGACAATTACTGTATAATACAAGATGTCAAAACAAACAGGTTTAATATGCCTCGCTGGTATCAACAATTTACCTTCTGTGTCTAAAAGTTGTAAGCAGTCTGGTAGATTGAGACTTCCCTCACATGCCCAAAAAAGGTTAAATTGTGATAAAATCAGGACTTCTTAATTTAGTTTTTTTCTTTTTTAAAGAGTTACATTTATGGCTGGGGGAGTAACAATGACGTATGAAATGTTGGATTATAATTCAGCCTATTAATTCACGCTCTCAAATCGAGAAAAATAGACCTCCCTCTCCTTTGCGTGAACCTTATCTGACCCCAAATGGGGTTTGAACCTTGAGAATAAAAAGCTAGGGTTTTTTACTCTCTGGTTTGGTTGATGAAGATCATGTAGCATAACATAAATGACTACCTATTGCTGGGACCTCAGTCGCACCGTGCCCGGAGGTAAACGGTGGGCTATATGCAGAAACGTTTTGACAGATTCCCAAGCAGAGAGTTTCAGTAGGGATAGGGGCGTTCACCGGCAAGTGTCAAACTAACAGTTGCGTCAATTTCCCACATATACACAGAAGGTGGCAGGACACCCAGCTAATCTTCCTTATAATAAAAGCACCGAAACTCGCTTTCAAAAACTGAACGAAAAAAACAACAACCACCTAACTCCGAATGTTTTGGAAATCCAATCAATGTCTATT